>NW_024533969.1:0-27644 GCF_016097555.1 Gigantopelta aegis | reverse complement strand
AAACTCAGTACTTATAAATATTGAATATATAACAATAATAAACTGTTAAATTTATATAGTGAGTTAAAGTAAGAGGAGGAGATAGTCCTCATTTGTTAATCATTTTAACTACCATAGTAATGGTACGTTTAACCAATCAAAAAATGCAATTATTTACTGGTTATTTTTCCTTCAACATTTATAACGTACTTATTTACCGATGTTTTCCTTGGTAAATCCACTTATATCCGTTATAAGTGGTTTTTCAATAAATCCTTGTTTACTACCCCAAGAAAATAACAATAAACAAACTTCTCCCGTGTTGATTTGCCCATTATCTGCCATTTGAACATCAAATTACTAAAAAAAATGAAATAACAAATAAAGTATTTAACACTTACAAAATTCGCGATAAAGATCCTTAAAGATTGTTTTGTTATATTAACTTAAAGAAAGTCCTTTTTTTCCTTTTACCAATATTTAATTTCCCTTTAAAATTTATACAACAATATAAACGTTCCAGAATGGTTAATTGTTTCCTTGGAGTTATTTTTGAGGATTTAATGATCCCTCTATAAAATTTTTAGTCTAAAAGAGAAAATTTCAGAAATAACTTATCATCCTCTTAACAGCTGATCAAATAAACCCTTTGAAAATTTTTGTATCACATTATGAAAGAATTTCCTTAATAGTTAATAAAAAATAAATATAACTAACATCACACCTTCTGGGTAACAACTGATTATCTTTCTCTCCTTCCCGCGAATTTTTACTACAACACTATTGTATATTTAAACCAAATTTACTGGGGACAGTAGTTTACTGCCGTTGTAGAAGAATACTTCTGTGTTAACTATTCCCCTCCAAAGTAACATTGATTATAACCGGATGGATACCAAGGGGGAGGGCCGGACGTTTTATACTACTTTTCTATCTCCAATTTTTGCCCAAGCAACTTTCACCTAATAAGGAATAAATGACAATACGAAGGTGTTTACCTTGTACTCTTAAGTAGCATATCAACGTTATTAAGGACTGCCTCCAAATCCTCAAGAAACATTCACACTGTATTGTTATATGAGGTTACCGTATGGTTAAGGACTGGAACTAGATGATCCTGCTCCATTTGTAACAATACCAAGTTGATTGTGTCTTATTAGTAGAACCTGTTCCATTACAAACCAACGATACCACATCAAGATGATCTACTGAACAGGTTGGTAACAGTTGCTAGTTGATAAACTACAATGTTAAGGAGATGGGTAAAGATGAACTGAACACTATATAATAAAATAAATAAAATAGTACGTTAGTTATTAATATAATCTATACCTGTACATTTTAAATAATAATAATACTACAATATCATCATAGTAGACCATGTTTCTTCACTAGATCCATACTGAGTTTATTTATACATCATTTATTACATCACTACAAATACACTGATAATGTACTATATATGATCTATAGTATGTCTCATATATTTGGAGTAATCTCTTTTGTTTATTTAAACATAAACAAACATTACAATGTTGTTTATATAGTAAAAATTATTTAAACTTGCCCATTAAAATATTGTCATTTAACAACTTTTTATTAACATATTCCAAAACACACAAGTACACACACATGTTTTCAATAGAGACAGGCCATACCTTATGTCTCTACCATTAACAATAATACAATACTGAAACAATCTATTACTGAACTGAAAGATTGTACATATACTTTGTGTTTTAATAAATGACTATTATCTAAATAGGATATCCAGAGAATTAGACAATATACAATACTTATACAGTTGTTCAGTTCTACTACAGAACAGATGTTGTCAATATTATGAGACAATCTAATTTACACATTCGAAAATCTCTCTGAAATGAGATTTTAAAACCTATACATGTTGTTTTTGTATGATTAATATCATCTTCCTTACACTACAATCTTATTTACACTATAGAAAACGTATATATATTGACTTCTGAATACCTTACACATTGCAAACTGTTAAGAAACATAGAATACTTTTCATAAAAAGTACTAATATATTAAATATTTATTTAAACTAACCCAATTTTTGCACTATACCTTAAACCTTAAAGTATAGACCCTAACTTAACAATTGAAAGTTGACATTTGATGGTTCAAACATTAAATGAGTTCATATATTTTGAGTTATTTATTGGAAGTGACATTTTGGGAGTTTACATTTTTTTCTGGGAAATTAAATGTAATTATAACATTGATCTTATCCAACGAAACTAAAACATAGACTCATCTGAATGATGTATTTGTTATAAAATTAGTTAATTGTCATATCTATATTTATATGAAAATTCAACCAAATATTTAAATTTTAGTCATATAATTAAATTGCTCATTGAGCATAGGAAATGTATCAATATTATACATATTCTTAGATTATAATGGAGGGAGAGCTTTCTTTGTTGATTATGGCTAACAGAAAGACATACATTATTATAATAGCAACATTATGAATTTCATTTTTCTATAACCTTCTTGTCTGTGCAAACATCGATATAAGAAAGTACTATTATGTCTTGACATCTATATAATACACTGACATTAGGTTTCGGCAGTATTATGTACATAATACATATTGCATCACATATACAATAATTAGTCTCTACAGTTACAAACAATTACATTGTTTTATAAACTGTTAATATGTATACACTCAGTTTTTTTATTTAATTTCTTTTTTTTTTTGAGTCAATGTTTTCTTGTTCTAATAATTATGGTAATCTGGTACAGTTTAATAACACTGTATTTGTCTATACACACACATACACACATATATATATATCAGGCAAGTACAAATACAAATCCTTAACTGATAGCTATAATGATACTTAAGAAGTGTTTGGTAAGTTTTGCTTCTTAGATATTGTTCAAACAATCATCAAACATCACCTTTTCTAATTATTATCCATCAGTCTACACCTCTCTGGTTTGAAAAATTTTTCCTGCAGTGCTGAACAGCCTCTCCAAGACAAAGAAGCTACTCTAAAAACTTCTTTGGCAAGTTGCAAGAGATAAATACTTTCTACCTTCTCTTTCTAATACTTGGCTGGATTTGTGTCCATGGAGACACACAAGGACTGCTAAGTAATCATTTGTGTTTTGAAAGACTCTGGAAAAGTATGGTATGAATTTACACCTCAGATCACAAGCATGAAGATAAGTAAGGTTTTACTCTTTCTTTGACGTGTGGTTCCAACTCTTCCCTCAACATGACTTGATAGATGTCACTTTAATAAATAAGATTAAAAGTACTTAAATGTACTTCAGAGTACTTTACAAGTATTTTAAATACTTGCAAGTATATACCTCAGTACTTGAGTACAAACACAAGTACTGCGCATGTACTTAAATTTTGGTTATTATACATATATGTACTTTATACCATGTAAGTAACATGCGTATTATGTTGTTTATATAGGACATTAACTGTGAAAAATGAATACATATCCTTTAGATTGTATAAATCACAACATGCAGCTGATGTTCCTTACAGTGTAAAATAAATAAGTTTTTAAAAGTAGCCAATTATACGGCTGTCCATAATAAAATTAGTCTTAATTAAATTCACATTAGTTAATTTTGATAGTAATGATAACACTATGCAAATTATGTTTTTTTTAGAACAGCTCTTTTAATTTTTTTTTTTCTATACAAAGTTATAAGGAAATGTTTTTATTAAGGCCAATTAAAAGCAAATGAGAGAGACTATCATTACTTGGATCTTATTGAGTGAGTTGTTATACACCATTAGAATTATTTATGAGGAAGATAACAATGGTCTAATTGACTAATTTTTTTTTATTTGTAGTTCCATGTAATCTAATAAGAATATTAACACTTTTAACGAAAAAAAGTACAAAAATAAGCAACATTTTGTTTACTTGGGGGGGGGGGGTGGCATTCTGATATCTATGTGACGGAACAGTGTTACAATAAAAAAATACAATTCTAAATACTATAATAGCAGTCTCTACACCCTAATATTGCACTTACATGATGTATATTTGGTAGAATACGTTACACCTGTCATTTATAACAAGAGGTATTGTTTAAAGGTTGTCTTGTTTCGTTAACCCTCCTCTAACCTACAGTACTAACGTATCATTGATGGTGTTCTCCAGTATGTAGTAGTACAGTAATTGGATGTAACATATGATACACACACAACTGAATATAGCGTTAATTCACTGTGTTTTACATTCACTGAGTGTACTTTGTTCAATTCACTTGCTGTCATTCACAGTTGGTGACTTTAATATCATGTGGTCCAAGGTATATGGACATCTCTTAGTCTCATACCATAGTTGAAACACATCAGTCATACCTTGATGTTTCTCTTCAATTGTCATCTAGATCAAGTGGAGTTAGTGCTAGGGGATAGTACCTATCTCTTGTAGTTTTATAGTTACATACATTGTGAAGAGACATAAGTAACTAGATCTTTCATGAGTTAACTCTAATATAATAAAATATAATATAATATCTACTATATAGTAAAGTTTACTGACCTGTTGTCTTCTTAATAGTCAATTTCTTACTTGTTTTATTAGGACAAAGTAGAGTATTGGACTGTCAGTTGATTAGATATATGACTTGTTATTTACCATTATAGGTGGAATAGGTAATTGAATATATGAGAATGAGGATGTTGAGTAAAGATCATATAATTGGGTATTAGCATGTAATCATGACTAAGTTAACATATTTCTCATTAAGATGGTCCATTAACTAATATGAAAAACTGTATTGTGTACTAAACCATATTGTACCCACTTATTGGTGTTCTTGTACTACTGTACTATATGATACTGTAAATGAGATCAGGAGCTGGGATAGGACCATTCGGTAATGGAGTCACATAAGTATTAGTTGATCTGGTTAATTTGAACATTGCTGATATCTAATATATAGTGAATTTAAAAGCATGCAGTATTTACAGTATCACTTTAATAATCACACCACACAATTACTAATTTAATAATTATTAAAAAATATTTTGATTGTGATTAGTAGGTCATAATAATTTATAAAAAATGTAATCTGGTGATCACAAGTAGGGGTTACACACACTAAAATTGATTAATTTTATATACATACATACATGATTATTATACACTATCATTCCACCTCTGTATATGACATTATAAATGGCACACCTCATCTTTAGTGTAGAATTATCTTCACCTGTATATGTGATATTGAATTTGCTCGGTTTGTGTGAATATTAACTTACATGATGGTTTCATTTTAAATTACATTTGAAGTGAATCATAACAATAACACAATTATTATGATGAATAATAATGATTATATATAGAAAATAATGAGATGCTTAACACTATAGGTCACTGTAGTATTGGAGAACTGTTCACACTTTAGTACAAAATATAAACAATTTGTGATAATAACACAGAGACTTACTATTTGTACAGTTTTGTACATTGTATGGTTGGGTAATGGAGATGATGATGGTAATAATGTAGTAAGAGTTAAAGATTTATTTAAAATGATGGAGAAGTTTGAGTTGGAGCAATTGGACCAGTCACTAATTGATTAATCAGCTTTACAGCATACTCATATAAGTATATGGTAAATTGTTATAATCCATATCATAAAATCTATGTCACATTATAGTTACTGTAATATATATTCCGGTTACACATTTACTAGCAGTACTGGTATCTACTGATGTTCTCACTATGGTAATATTACCACTGTAGTAGTCTGTTATAAGTGAGTTTATTCAATATAACATCCTTGTGATTGACTTACCCTCAAGAAAATAACAAGTAAAACAAACTTGTCCAGACTCCTCTTCTAAACTGCCATTTGAACATCAAATGTTAGCTAAACCATTAAAGATGAAATATAAATTTACAGTGATTGAATTAACTTACAAATTGATAAAGCCTGTGATTCATTGTTACAATGTTGCAGCTATATCTGAAGATTAAAGCAACACTCCATTTTTGTCTTCTGGTCATATTAATATGTATGGATCCCAAAAAGCTATTATTGACAATGTTTTCATCAGAAACATATATAATTCCAGTATTAGTAGTAAATTGATAGATATTGATGACAATAGTAGAGAAGTATTAATCTAGAAAATATAGTGTATATATAATTATAACAAAATTTGTATACCCTCTACATGATAGTTGATCAAATATGTGCCATTTGATAATCTTTTAGGAGTCACATTGAAAAAAGTGACTATATCTATTAACAATATTAATTATTAATTTTAACTAATCTCTATATGGCTTTATCATTTACTTTCTAAGAATGTCATACTTATCTTCCTATTCCAGCTGAAATTTTTACCAGCTACACTAATTGTATATGTACCAAATTGATTGGGACAGTACTGCCATGTTGTAGAAGATTGTACTGTTCTGTGAAACTAGTTCTCCTCCATAAGTAACATTGATTATATAACCAGGTATGGATACCAGAGAGAAAGGAGAAGACCAGGAACAATTTATATAGTGATTTTGTACAGACATATCAAATTGTTGACAGCAGCTAGTTCACCTAATGAGAAGAGATATAATGAAATATATCAGAGAGTATGTTACCTTGTATTCTCAGAGTAACATTATCGAAGTTATTATAGGAGACTGCCATCAACAAATCCTGCAGCAAAACATGTCACTACTGTATTGTTATGTTGAGGATATCCAGGTATAGTAAGACTGGAACTAGATGATCCTGCTCATTTGTAACAATACCAAGTTGAATAGTGTCATTGTTAGTAGAAGCTGTTCCATTAACAAACCAGGTAATCGCCACATCAGGACGATCTACTGAACATTGGTAATGTGCTAGTTGATAGACTCCAATGTTGGGAGTTGGAGTAAATACGAACTGAACAGCTAGGGCTACACAATAAAGCAAAAATAAGTTATTTACATTAATAGCAATTTATTCAACAAATTTATTTTGCTACACCACTCATTATTAATGTAGGTCTAGTATTAATTTAATTTCAGTTATCCAAGGTCAAATCTAGTCTTGCACCACTCTCTTGTTTTACAACAATTACTGGCACTGCTAAATATTTTGTTTAAAATGTATAGAATACGTAATACAAAATGTGTGCAGTAATATGTAAGCACACTTGAATTGCTTTTCTATTGAAAAACATGTTAAAAGACACATTGGGACTCTTGCTTCTTTTAGCTAAGATGTAAGTTGTACACAAAATATTTCAAATTAATAATGAAAAAAACTATATGGAATTAAGCCATGTTCTTAAAGCAAGTCCTTTTATATTATTACTTAGTGATCCAGTTGAACACTCAAATTGCAATGTCAGGACTCCTGATATTACAGTATAATCTATTTTAAAGTAATTCATTGTACAATCAGCAGCTGAAACATTATTGTATGAAATGGTGGTATTGTTGTTAATATTAATTATTATATTTTAGTCTTGGCATAGTATATATATAAAAGATTGATAAATTGTTTAGTAATAAATACCATTACATTTAGTGACTCAGGAAAGATTTTAAGCAATCTGTTAAATTTACAACTATTATTAACAGAACCAAATATGAATAATAATTAATATTATTAAGCGTCGAAATTATTATTAATTATTAAGGTCACGTGACCGCCAGAGCTACAACGCACACTGAAACAAACCACAAGAATGTCAGGTATTTGCACTCTGGAATGTGAGGCGAGGGGTGTGACAACTTGTCCTATTGCAATTCATGAGAGGCTCTCTATCTGCACAACCCCCATCAATATGTCTGGCTTTTCTTACGTGGATATTCTTTTAATACATGTTTTGTGCAAACAAGTGCACAATCTATTTGGTATCTATGGCTCTATCATAGGTGTAGGAACAATTTTCTCATTGGGGGGGGGGGGGGGGGCAATATGTAACATTTTAAAAACCAAAAATATTAGGGGGGCACGTGCCCCCCCCCCTCCCGTTCCTACACCTATGTCTATGATAGGCTTAGGGTTTAGTTTACCATGTATAATAGAATAAATAATTTATTTATTCTATTTTCTATAATTTAAGTGTTTTGGAGTGAGTTGTAATCCGTTAACAGTTGTGGAAATCCACAGTTTCATAGATCTATATAATATAATTGTACCAAAAATAGAGTATAATTTCACCACAATGAAGAATAGCACTATAGATCTTAACATTCTTTGTATTTGCAGCACAAACTTTAAAATCTAAAGGTATATATAATATATATATATATACTTATGATAAATGCACAGAGTAAACAGTGCATACCTTTCAGGGAGACACTGCGCAAAAGTTGACAGCACGTTCGCAAGTCACAATATACTTAATCGTGGGCGTTTCCAATCACCCATGCACTTCCGTCATAGATAGTATGACTACGTAACCGGATTGGAAACGCCCACGCACTTTTGGTACACTCCTTGTCCATCTCCACCTTACAACCATAAAAAATGCGCGTAAACTATGGCTTACTGTGCTCCTGTTTCTTCTGAAATGAGTATGTATCATTTTTGGAATTTTTACTTTAATTAAGTGTTACTTTATAATAAATATTTACTTGAAGTAGTTGATATTTTCCTGACAATTTACTGATAATTTTCAGTGCTTTCTATAGTACAATTTGATATTTCTCTTACCATCTGAAAGGAAATTAATTATTAATAATTATTTAAGTTCACTGTACTTAATTTTTGTACTGAGAATGTATTAAGATATTATTAGTATGTACAGGTACAGTAATTGGTTGTACATATGATATATCTACTGGTATATATAATATGTATGTATACGATATTGAAGAGAAGGATGGATTATCAATCACTGGGTGATATCTTTCACTATTATCACAGTGTTTAAATCACTGCAGTCACATTTACTTAACTAGTTTGTTAGCAAGCTCAGGTTCATTCACAGTGGTTACTGGTACACTTAAATATGGAAACGAATCTATTAGCAATGACTATCATTACAAAATTGAAAATCCCTGACAACTGTTTAGTGAGCTCGTATTCAGTTTTCTTGAATTTTGTGATTAGGCAAATGATGTTATGTTTGAAAATGATCATTAAGGCAAATTCATAAGCACAATATATAATGTTTATGTGGTTAAAATTCATAATTACTTTTATAATAAATTTTAAATCAAGAAAAGAACTGAACAAGTAGAATTTTATCAGCAATACTGTTTGTTATTTTGATAATGGTACACACAATTATAATATAAATTCACTGACAAAAGTGTTTTGATATGGATGCTATAATCTTGTTTTGTCTTCACTATTATTAACTCCAGGATGATCTGAGGCATTCTCTCTGTTTTGTCATGGAGGTCAGTTTGGCTATACATACGTGATATCCAAAGATGCTCATTTTTATTATTGCCATAAATTTGACTTGGCTTTGTATATAAGATTATTACTGCCACAGCAATAATGAGAAATACAGATAGGATTAAGTGTTATAATGTATTGATTATGCATTACTCACATAACTATAATACAACATTTCACATCATAGATTAAATTAAAGATTTTTTGTGACATTAAGGTGTTTTTTGGTAGATACAAATATAAGAAAGTGTTTGTTAACTGCAGCAGGCTGTTATCATAGTAATAAAGTAAACTCTTACAATGTGTATGCTAAAAGGATGATGTGTTGCATGAGATCATTATATCATATATAACAATAAAACTTTTTCCATCTGATTATTATAATAGAAATCATTTATATTTGCTTATATCAATAATATTACCATTATATATCTACTGGTATTATATTAGATATATCAGTAATATTACCAGTATATGTCCACTGGTAGTATATTAGATATATCAGTAATATTACCAGTATATGTCCACTGATAGTATATTAGATATATCAGTAATATTACCAGTATATGTCCACTAGTAGTATATTAGATATATCGGTAATATTACCAGTATATGTCCACTGGTAGTATATTAGATATATCAGTAATATTACCAGTATATGTCCACTGGTAGTATATTAGATATATCAGTAATATTACCAGTATATGTCCACTGGTAGTATATTAGATATATCAGTAATATTACCAGTATATGTCCACTGGTAGTATATTAGATATATCAGTAATATTACCAGTGTATGTCCACTGATAGCATATTAGATATATCAGTAATATTACCAGTATATGTCCACTGGTAGTATACTAGATATGTCAGTAATATTAATAGTATATGTCTACTGGTAGTATATTAGATATATCAGTAATATTACCAGTATATGTCCACTGGTAGCATATTAGATATATCAGTAATATTACTAGTATATGTCCACTGGTAGTATATTAGATATATTAATAATATTACCAGTATATGTCCACTGATAGTATATTAGATATATCAGTAATATTACCAGTATATGTCCACTGATAGTATATTAGATATATCAGTAATATTAATAGTACATGTCCACTGGTAGTATATTAGATATATCATAATATTACCAGTATATGTCCACTGATAGTATATTAGATATATCAGTAATATTACCAGTATATGTCCACTGGTAGTATATTAGATATATCAGTAATATTACTAGTACATGTCCACTGGTAGTATATTAGATATATCAGTAATATTACCAGTATATGTCCACTGATAGTATATTAGATATATCAGTAATATTACCAGTATATGTCCACTGGTAGTATATTAGATATATCAGTAATATTACCAGTATATGTCCACTGATAGTATATTCAATATATCAGTAATATTACCAGTATATGTCCACTGATAGTATATTAGATATATCAGTAATATTACCAGTATATGTCCACTGATAGTATATTAGATATATCAGTAATATTACCAGTATATGTCCACTGATAGTATATTAGATAATCAGTAATTTTGGTATTATTATTGGCATGATAGCTTTTTTAGGAAAATATTCAATTTTATAGAAATGATACATTAGTTTTTATGTCTCATCAAATAATGCACTACTAATTAACTTCAAAGATTTGCCCTTTCATATAAATGCTATCATCAATTAGGCAATAAATGTACTTCTCTATGAATCATTTTAAAACTGGAGGGCCTTCCTTGCTTGTAAAAATAAGCTTTAAATATAATTTAGTGTATCCTAATAGTCATTACAGCAATTAATAATATAGCCATGGAAACAGAACATATTTCAAGGGTTATGTATATTGGTTCCAATCCAGTAATAGTGATATTAGTAGATGATATTGCCCAGACATCTGATAATCCATCCTCCTCTTCAATATCATATACATACATATTATATACACCACTAGGTAGATCATATATACATCCAATTACTGTACTACTACATACTGGAGAATACATCAATGATATGTTAGTACAGTAGGTAGAGGAGATTAATGAAATAAGATAACCTTTAACAATAGCTCCTTTTATAAAATGACAGCTGTAACATATTCTACCAATATTATTTAGGTCATTATATAGGGTAGCTTCACTAATATCATATGTACCTAACGATTGGAAAAATATTTATAAGTCATTTATAATGTACTTACTTAGTACAATTGATTCTGTTACATCAATAAACAGCTCCACTTGATAATGATAAAGTCATTCTTGTCTTCCATATTTTATTCTCAGTTATATATATAGATGGTAACAACAATACCTCCTTCATCAGTTATAATTATTTGGATTATTTAGAAATGTATAGAAAGTTTGTCATCAAATAATTTGTGATGAATGTTTGGCCTATATTTAAGTATATGTATGATCATCATTAATTGATGTGTATAGTTTCTTACTTATAACTATTCCATACTAAGGTTACTATTTATTGCTTCTTTATAAATAATTTGTATAGTATGCAATCATTTTGATGTAATGGCAATAGATCAATTATTCATATACCACATAAGTACCAAAACACATTCATTATGTTTGATTTTAAAACTAATCCATGGTCATTCATATAATACTTGATTAGACATTGAGAAGTAGTAAACATTATATTATTTCATTAAAAAATATACTGATTGCTTATTAACAAATGGCAGTCCTGGAGTTAATTGTTAGAGCTATGAAGATTCTGTTTGATATCTCATTAATCATGATTTTTATGCTTGTTGAGCTCTGTGTGTAAGGTCTATCATTATGGAATTAATAATAGGACAGTTCTACATACCACATATATATCATTTTGTAATATGTCATTTGTGAAGTATATGAATTGTTAATTCCATAACCATTTGTAATCAAAAAAAGCATATGTTGTTAATGCTTTCAATATATTTTAAAAACAAAGTTTATCACTTTATATGAGAGATGTTATACATAGAAAGAGAAGATATTTGCAGTGGAAATGGTTCTCTTTTCATTAACGGATTATATTATAATACTTAAAGATAATAATATTGTATCTGTTGTGTAAAGTAATAGCTGTAATTGTGGTACTCTTTATGTTATATTAAGGCTGACTAAACTGATGACCCTATATACAAAAGTTTACTAACAGCACAATTATATGCACTTTGTTATATTAACATAAAACAATATTATATAACAGCAGTATTGAGTCTATTATTATATTATATTATCTACTATACATAAAGGTACTGTACTTACATTATCATTATCTTATTTGGACTATATTAGGTGGAGTTAGAACAATTTAATTACAAATAGAATGATAATAATGAACTACTTTGATTTCATAAATCTCTATATACCACAATATATTAACATTATCAATATCCTCAAAACTGAATACCATGAACTGTCAAACAACTGTTATAATATATTGGTTTTCTTTTAACAATGCTTTGTACATTTTAGTTGTATAGTTCCCTACAAAATACTCTGAAGCATAACCAATATATTGTTACATAGGTTGTATGTACATAATGATATATTAAATGTAATAAATTAACATCATGTACAGTATTCATTACTATTGTGTAAATGTACTATGGAATTGACTAATCATGTTGCTAGCTAATTGTTAGAACTATAATGTTAAGATTTTGGACCAGGATATATTAATCAACTAATCAATTTTTACAGTGATATGCCTACATAAGAAATACAAAATACATTGAAGAGTAAACCAAACATATCGTTTAAAGGTTATACATGTATAAAAATTATTTAATACAATAAATTAAACATCATGTACAGTATTCATTACTATTGTAATAAATGTACTATGGAATTTGACTATCATATAGTTCGCTAATTGTTAGAACTATAATGTTAAGATGTTGGACCAGGACTGTTACAATAAAATTTGATATATTAATCCATTACTCAATTTTTACAGTGATATAGGAAATATACAGAGTACTATGACAAACAACTAGTGTAATGGATGTGGTAGTAGAGTAGAAGTGTGTTGTCTGTCAACACCTCATAACATTTTAAGGAAAAGTTGTCTAGGTTGTTACTTTGGTATGCCCTTTGATCAATGAGTCTCATATACCAGCTGTATAATATATAAGTGACTGGAATACACAATAATTCTTGTGTACAAGTGATTACCATTTTAAAATTTCATTAATTGTTAACATTAATTATAGTACACTTTTTACAATAGTGAACTGAAGGAAGTAAATGATATAGAAGATTATTGAATTTATATGTGAGTGCATGCATGAAATGGAATAATTACTATCTAGAAATCACTACTTATTTTATGGATACCACTGAAGAAACAAGAGTTGATAGGGTTATGATCACAAATATCAAAACTAAATAGAGTATTCATTAGGGATATTCTTTGTTCTCTACTTCCATTTGATATCAATAAAAAATGGTTTTACTTATAAAAAAGAGAAATAAACAAGGACATTGATAATAATAGTAATGAACCACAGATGAACACATGTGCTGCATATGGTGTGATATAATATTAAATGGTACTTAGACATTACAGTGGCAGCACTAACAACCATGACGTATGACTGCTATAATAACAAAGTCACTATCTTATTATACACAGTTGTCTACGATCTTATTCTTAAACATAACACATGCAACATTATAATCATTTAGTATAATATTATAATAAAATATTATTATATAATATATTACTACAGTCAAATTATTTTAATCACAAGTTTTTTACTGTTATAGAAACATACTTTGCTGTGTCTACATCTTAACACAGAGTACACAAGTAATTTAACTAAATAGTTGATATACTCTAAAGTGGTATTAAGTAATAACTATATATTTAATGTGATAAACACATATTTACTTTAATAGTCAGACAGGAGTATGCTGCGTATTATAATGACTAAATACTAAAATATAACAAATATAGCAAACAATTTACTGGATTACCAAAAAGTAGATACTTCATAATATAAATGCATTCATTGTATTATGAATGCGTATGATCATTACTTTTAAATTAAATATTAATTAATTATTCCATTAACTATTATAGCATTATTTAATTCATTATTAACAGAGTACACAAACCTCACTCTTGTTCACAAAATCAGTTTTACTATTTAATAATATTCCTTCATTGGTAGTCACATGTCAACATTATTGTAAATGGTTTTTCTTTACAAACATTACTTGTACACAAAATTAAAAAAAATAGAAACTCAACAAATGATACTTAATTTTTATTATGTTAAACTATTTTTATGCACTGACGAAAATTAGAATTCATTCATTTTAATTTTAAGAATGCTCACACGTGTGTAGTTAATTTACTAAGGAAGTGAGCGACTTAATTAATCAGCAGCAATAAGTGTTTTTTCTAATTAATCCTATTTAATTTGTGAGGTATTTTAAATAAATTCATAGTTATAATAATTTCATATTTTCCTTGTTGGTCATTATAAAAATATTATTAAAAATACAAATTATAAAACTATCAAATAAATATTTGCTAATGAAAACTGTAAGTTTTATTATTATATATAATGTTTGATTATAAGTAAAGTATATAATGGTAAAAATTAAATAAAAAATACTAAAGTACCACTAAAGTAACTTCTTGCTGTGTGACCAATTGATTAAATTAATTATTATAACATAATTTTTATTTAGAGAAATTATCAGTATTGGTGTGTGTTCTCATTAATCATATCAAGTTAATATTAAGACATTTGTAATGCCAACCATTATTGGTACACAGTATTGATATTAAAGGAATCACATGACCAATTTATTGGTCTTCTAATGATCATTATGTGTGTTATGTTATTTTAGTAAATGATAGATATTGCTTCAGTATTTTATTAAATATAATGAAAAAAAATTATTTTAATCACATAAAACAAACTAAAAAATACTCATTGTTAATATACTAACAACTAACAACTTATGATATTAATATCTATTGTTTAACTATTATTGTTTCTTGATAAATATACTGCCCAAAGTACAAAGGTAAATCTGATATGATAAATAATACATCATCCACACATATCAGTGATTATAGGATACATGTTAATGTATATGTTATATGGTATATGTTAATAACTTAATTATTACCTCTTATACCAATTATGTATACAAGGGCTATATTTATTACTTTAATACAATTAATTTGTGTACATTTGGACCATGTTTATTGGAAAAGTTTGAACTGTAATTATTAACTTAGTATATTGACATAAAAAAAAAAAATTAGGCAAATCTTTTAAATAATAATGTAATTAATAATGTACCATATAAGGTATTTATTGTTAATGTTAATGATAGTCAACATAGAACATAACAATAATAGTGAAATATTATAAAAAAATGACTAATAGATAGTAATAGTCATAAAATATGCATACACATTTGTGTATAAATGTCCATATAGTATTACTTTGAGAGTCATTATCTTATGAGCAATATTGTTCAATAAAATAGTATACCAGATTAAATGTTTTAACTGTATTTATAAATATATTTAATTTATTATATAGGACAGAATTGAAGGACAAAAGAACAGAGCTCTCGCTTTGTTGCTGTTACTCCAAGTTTCACACCGCGTTATGCGATCATCAGTCTGTCCTTCAATTCTGTTCTAACCTGCTCTGTCTAAACGATATTGAGCACTCTTCAACAGACTTAGATACTTTAATATTTTATTATATATACATAATCCTTACCATATTATTACTAACATTGTTAATATGGTGATATTTTAGTAAATAATATACCACATATTGTAGTTATGTTAGTAATTATTAATAACAGAAGTTGTAATAATTTTTAAAGTCAAATGATCTGTAATTTATGTAATGATTACATTTGTAAATCTTTAACATAACTATTTAATTATATAATGAAAGAGTAATTGCAAAAACCTCAGTATATCATACTAATAATATTATTGTTTCATTGGTTAGTATGCAGGATTTGTTTTATTAGAATGAGAATGAGCATTGTAATAAGTAATTATATGATGACAACAATATATGTAATTGTTATTATTAATATTGCTAGTATGGCAGCATAGTGGGTGTATCAATATTAGTATATATTTATTATATACATAATAATACTGGTAGTGTCTAAAATACTTAATAGGTTCTCTGGTTAATACATCAATTGAACATTTAGTCCTTCCTTATAAGTGAATCATTTAATACACCTTGTCAAAACTCAATGAATTAGACTTAAATCCTAAATTCTAAAACTGTACACAAATAAGCATATAATGTTGAATGATATAAATGTGTTGTAGAGATATAGAAGAGAGCAAAAATATAAGACTTCATAAAAAACTTTGAGAAAAATATGTTAGAATTAATTTCAATATATACACATGTGAAGCCCGGCAGTAAAATCAAAGATTATGTACACTTCACAAAAATATAGTTTTCTTTTGTTTCTTAATTCTGATCATGTAAAGCTTCCTACTTAAAAGCTCAAGTACTTTGTGGCTATAATTAAGTAGTGTTAAGTGGTGTTGTACAAAACATGTTGACATAATCACTGACTAAAATACAGTAATACAGGTAATGCAGGTATACACAGATAAAGTAATGATCACAGTAGTATTACAGTCATGCATGATAGATAGGGCAACCAGCTCTTGTTGTGTGTCCTTCAGACCATCGTTTAAACATTTTTGGGCCTACATCCTAGGGGTTGAACAATGCCTGCAACTGGTACCTGTTTTCGAATGACCTGACTGCCTAGTTTGATGATCTGACTGCCTAGTTTTGGGTAGTCTGGGCATCTAGTGGTCGTGACAAAATATAAGTGGGCCATCTAACTGGGATTGATGAATCTCGTGTACATAGTATTCATGTTAGTCATTTTTTCAACAGACAGAGGTCATTTCGACTCTAGACAATTGCATGATCCTTCAGGTATGCAGTTAGTACAGACTGAAACATCTCTTTCATACTATATTAAAAGTCTTGAAATCTCCAGAATCACACCTCTCTCGAACCTGTAGTTGTGTGTTGCCTTCACTATTTCTGTTTATACAAAGTCATGAAATTGCTGAATGCCTTGCAATTCTGTGTATTTTCTCTTCAAGTTTCTCTCTCCATGGAGTATGTTTTCTTATCCATTCGTTCTGAGCAACTAGATTACGATAATGAAGCTTGTCAGGCTTTCTTGGTTTAGGCAAGACTCTTTTCTATGCCTTAGTTCAATGTCGGATCTTACAAAAGATTGAAACACAGGAAGCAACTTCTCCAAAGCAGGTTTACAGTTTGTGCAAGGGTGAGTTGGTTGTTCAGCTCTCAGTCCTTCTTCAACATCATGCCTCAGTTTATGCACCTTCCTTGATCTGCCTTCCAAATAGGTTTACACACAGCACCAGCACACTTCTTAGCTCTAGATAGTCCTTGTGATTGTTCCTCTTCCATCAGCAAACAGCGTCTTCACTCTTGAACATGGTCAATTCTAAATTAAGCGAAGACTGAAAATTGCATAATGGTAACATTTTTGTTAGCTAGTTTGACACATTTGACACAATTAACAAGAAGATCAACATTCTCATGTACTGATCTGTTAATGTACAACTAACAGGAAAATTTATTATTATAATATATTATATTCTCAGAGTATGTAGACTGAAGTTGGAAAGAAACTATAGTCATCTACAAACTAAATATCAGTAAAACAAATAAATGAGTCAACCAACCTAGGTTACTACTGCCCTTAATATTAACTTCACTTTCATGAATCATGTCCCAAAACTCCACATTATTAAAAAAAATATCTCCAATATACAAACGCTCTTTTAAGGTTAAGTCTCAAGAGTCAGCAAAATTTTTATAACTCTAGATCTGTGAGGCACAGATAGCATATAATCTAAATATACACAGTATATATATCAATATAACATAATTAGACATATAGACTAGTGTTCATATATCCAGATAATGTTCATATAGGTAATGATAAGTCACCTGACCTTGTCTAAAAAACCTGTTGTGATTTCATTACCTAATGATCATATTGCTACTTCTACTCTCCATTCTACAGTACCGTATAGTACAGTAGTACATGAAACATCAATAATGGAACAATATAGTTTAATACAACAATATAAGTCTTCATATTTAGTAAATGGATCATCTAATGAAGAATATACCAGGTTTAGTCATAATGTACATGCTAGTACCCAACTTTATGACTGTACTCAACATCCTCATTCTTCAATACCTATTCCACCTATGTATTCTACACTACCTACTAATGGTAACATGACAAGTTATATACCATCACCTGACAGTCAGTACTCTACTTTTGTCTAATAAAACAAGTACTAAATTAACTATTAAGAAGAAAAACAGGTCCAGTATATAGAAGACAAGAGCTGAATGATTAATTGTAATTGCCAATTTAGGTTTGACATAATTTATATACAGAACATTTGATGTTATTGTATAGATTATACATACACTACTTGTGTTCATTCAATTATAATTTGATCCACAATCTTAAGTAAAATATCTTAATGCAACAATGTTTCAGTCCTAGAATGTCACATTTTTATATGTTTTTATAAAAAATGTTTTAGTGTTATTAGATTATATATAATAAGAATTGTTATACTATACTTTGAGAAGTTAATATGTTTAATGATGACAGTGACAATCTGAGATCAATCTCATACAACAATAGAACATATTGGATCTTGAGCCTGTGCTTACTTTATTAAATTATGCCAATCACAATGAAAGAAAGTGAAATATTCGGACAATATTTTGTGTAGAACTAATCACTAAACGTTATTATTGTTCAAATAACAATAAATTATATTATTAAGAGTATTAAGTTTATTAATGATAATTATGAATGAATAATATACACGTGACATTTATAGTCAGTTGATCACAAGACAATGTTCACTCTGTTATTGCTGTGGACATTTTCATATCATTGTAAAGGTAAGTGTGTTTATTGAGTAATGTCAAACTATTTTATTGTAAGGTATTCAATTTGTTTTTCATTCCATCTCCTAACATTGGAGTCTATCAACTAGCATATTTACCAATGTTCAGTGGATCATACTGGTGTGAGTGTTACTTGGTTTGTTAATGGAACAGGGTCTGCTAATACTGATATTGTACAACTTGGTATTGTTATAATGGAGATGGATCACAACAGGCAAATCTTACTATACCTGGTTATCCTCAATATAACAATACAGTAATGAAACTGTAATGCATTTGGATCTGGTAGATGGTAATAGCTACTTTAACTTCAATGAATCTATTCTAAGAATACAAGGTAACATACTCTGTTATATGTCATTATATCTCCTCTCATTAGGTGAAGCTGCACTGCTGTCAAGAAATTGATATGTCATGTAGAAAGTCAATATATAAACTGTTCCTGGTCTCCTCCTTTCTCTCTTGTATCCATACCTAGTTATATCATCAATGTTACTTATGAAGGAGAACTAGTTACACAGAACACTACACCTTCTACACACATGGCAGTACTGTCCCCAGTCAATTTGGTACATATATAATTAGTGTAGCTGGAAATAACTCGCTGGAGAAGGAGAGATAAAAACAGAAGTAGTAATATTGTTGGCTGGTATGTGCATAGTGTAAAAATATATATATATAAGTCGGCACAATATGAAAAAATGACATAATTCTCATTTCTTTCTCAGGTAAACTTTCAGTATTGGGAAAACTTAACATGTACTAGACAAAGTCATTGTTGTATAACTTTTCCTGGGTCTCCTCCTTTCTCTTTTGATTGTGTACCTATATATGGTTATATTATTAATGTCACTAATAAAGGAGATAATACACAATATACTACAACTAGTAATACTACCAGCTGGATATATTGTCCTAGTCAATTTGGTACTATACAATTAGTATAGCTGGTAATAACTCAGCTGGTGAAGGAGATGTATCAAGTCAAGTAGTTGAATTATTAGGTAATTTATGCCATAACAATGACAGAAGTGTGTTATCATAAATTTACTTTATAGAGAGTGGTATATATGTGACATTAATCTTAAACAGATCAATCAGTGATTGGACAATAAATATAACAATAAATAATACTGTAAGTTAAAATGATATCATCGTCATATATCGTTTTATTAATATATAGTTATTTATGGAATGTATAAGTCTCCTTGAAATGTTACAACTTCAGTTTACAACAATTCTAACACTACTATATCAGTTATAGGTTGATAATAATAGAATAATAACAGATGAAGATATAATAACTGCTTTGATAATGTGAATTTAACAGATAACAAAGAATGGAAGACAACAATAAGATTGTTTTTACTTAAGTGGACTAGTTTTTTGATATAACAGATCAACTCAAACTAAGTAAGATTTTATGATACTAACACAATAAACAATGTTTGTATTATGTTTTATTGTCCCATTCATTAGGTACATTGATATTACTGAAGCTACTCTATATAATGACCTAAGTAATATTGGTAGAACATGTTTACAGCTGTCAGTTTATTAGAGGAGCTATTGTTAAGGTTGTCTTATTTTATTAGCCTCCTCTACCTACAGTACTAACATATCATGATGTGGTATCCAGTATGTAGTAGTACAGTAATTGAATGTACATATGATCTACCTAGTGGTATATATAATATGTATGTATATGATATTGAAGAGGAGGGTACATTATCAGATGACTGGGCAATATCATATACTAATATCACTATCAATGGATTGGAACCAACTTATCTATCTTGTCCTGTATCCACACATCCTGTTTCCATGGTTACTATTACTACAGGAACATATGACTGTTTGGAATAGTAAGTAATCATTAGTACATTTGTTATCATTATTTATATCTCACAAGTGTATATTATATAGATGATACACAAGTCAATAAACAGTTTTATAACAGCGCTGGTATAGTCGTATTCAGGAGTAATGTATTACATATCATTTTGATATATGATCTAGAACTGAACAGACTTAAATTTTATAGTTGGTATATGTTACATAAGACACTTTTCCCCCCCCCCCCCACCCCCCCTTGCAATACTTGGGATTATCAGTTGTACTGTACAATATGAATATTAGATATACTTTACTTGATTTATGACTATATATACTAGGTAGTCTAGTGGGTGTGTCAGTTCTAATACTGGTATGTACTGTATTAGTAACCATAGTGTATATGTTGGATAAGAAGAACTAAGTCACTGAGACAAGTAATACTAACAGTGGAATAGGGTGTAAATGGTATTATCCATTGGTAGTACTGTACCATCTCCTGTTATCCATTAACAGATACTGTCCCCTCATCAAGTTATACCTCAATATGAGAATGTTGATATGATCACTAACACCCTACCTACTACTGAACTAGAGATGAAGACATGTGTGCTGCATATGTGTGATAAAATATTGATAAATTATTTCACTATTTATGTATTGTGGACATATTTATAAAGGTTAAGTGTGATAAGACATTTTAGAAATGTAATAATGTATAATCACATACCTCAATGTCTACAAGTAACTAATTTCATGTGTTTATTATATTCTATTATATTTCTCATATACGTTAATATCTTAATAACACAGTACGTCAAATGTTTTAACACATGCATATATATGGAAGGTGATGGTCTGTTGTCATTATCAACTTAATTTATTAATGGAGACACTAAACTAATAAGTCAATGTGAAAATATAGTTAAAATTGCTATTATTATTTATATCACACAATATCCAATCTGTACATTAATACTACATATATAATGTATATTAGACAGTGTGTATTGCTAGTGAAGATAATTAAAAGTCAATATACTTATGAATATAGCATTCTGTCAACTACAAGTAACAAAAATGACCCTCTTGATATGTGACCAAAATTATAATCATTATAATGAATCTCTTGTACCTATTGCATATTAATTATGTATTATCAGACAGTGATTATTATGAGCACAGCTGAAGCAAGACATTTAATCATAAATGCACATTCCTTATATTTATACACAGTAAAATAACTATTATATTATACCTATACCGCATATTATTTATACTCTATATAATATACATAGTTTAATACTATTATATTTACATACATATTGATTATACCTTGCTATCCTAGAAAACTCTTTATAGGTTAATATACTATGTAAAAACAATACTATTATATTAACATAGATTACATTATATGCGGATCTATAAAATACTATATATAAAATGCCCATATAGATGCTAGAATATATTTACTATGTTTGTTGACACGCATTCAAACTAATTCATTATGCAATCTTTACTGTGCTAATATAGTAATCTAGAATATAATATGATTATGCATATATCATTATTAACTGTCAATCATACGTCTTTATAGTGATTTTCTATTATTAACATTCATTATTGTTGGTAGTCACATGTCAACATTATTCAGTTGATGTAGTTTTCTTATACAGACATTAATTATATAGTAGAGTAACTCAATCGAGATGACTGTTTGTTACTGACCAACTAACATAACTTAGAATACTACACAATATGTATGTGATCTATTACTAAGGGACCTATTAATAGTAGTCCACCCTAGCAATAATTATTAGGCTTTTTTAATTAATCTATTTAGTTTGTGAGGTTATTTTAAACTCAATTCATATCCAACTGTACATAGTAATTTCTATAAACACCTGCGTGTTAAACATCCTATATGACCTTCCATACTTGAAACTCAATATTATGTTGGAGATGTATAATAGGTGACATCTGATTAATTTGATTGTACAATTAAATAAATGAACAAAATTTGTATTTTGATTATAACATTACAAATCACCATATGTGTTAGTTTTAACATCAACCATATTTATTTTTTTATTAAACTGTTTCTACTATAAGTTCCTGTCAAAGAATGTGTTTTGTTGGAGCTATCCTACTGTATCAGAAACCATTAAATCTATGATCAAAACATTTAATTCTCTGCAATTTGTTTTTTAATCAAACAATGTAACGTAGTTGGGTAAAGTGACAACTATAGGTAAGTACATCAATAATATTAGTATAACATCTATCATTACCAAGTGTCTGTTTTATTGATGTTGTACAGAATCAACTGTATGCAAAAGTAAGTACATTATAATGACTTACACATATTGAATCTTATGTCATTTAGGTACAATATGATATTACTGAAGGCTTTCCAGGTTTTTTAAATAACTAAGTAATATTGGTAGAATATGTTTACACTGTCCTTTTATAAGATGAATTTCCAGTAATGTACTAGTACAGGATTGGATGGTATATATCTATACCTGCCTAGTATATGATTCAAAGTTTTGTATTCTTTAGAATATCATCACTAATTAGTTTAATTCCCAACTAAAAAGACAAAAGAAGTATAACACTTTCATTGGAACTATTCATTTAGTAAGTATTACCATTATTCATTTTCAGTGACCAATGTTCAGTGTGATCATACTAAGTAGTTGAGTATTACTTTGTGCATGTTAATTTTACAGTAAACTCTGCTAAGTAATGATAATTGTCAACTTGGATATAATTACAAATGGAGAAGGATCACAACAGTCCATATAATTCTTAAATCTAGTGATGTGATAATCCTCAATATAACAATCCAGTAGTAAGATGGAATGCCTTTGGATCTGTGGAATGTCAGTAGTTATTATTTTAAACTTCAATGAATCATACTCTGAGACACAACTAATGTACTCGTTTGATTTAGTTATTATAATATCGTCCTCTCATTAGTTGCACTAGCTCCCGTCAAACAACTGATGTTGTCACGTACAAAGTCATATATAAATGTTCCTAGTCCACTCCCTAGTGTCAATCTGGTATCCCATACCTGTTATATCATCTAACAGTTACTTATGGAGCAGAACTTGTTAACAAGAACACTACATGGTCCAATACAATGGAAACATACGCTCTTGTCCTAGTCCTGTTGATCCTCATATCAAATTAGTGTAGCTGGTAAATATTTCAGCTGGAAAGGAGAAATGATGAACAGACCCAAGTAATAGTTCAACTGGCTATGTACTCTAAGTCGTATATAAAGTTTCCTCACAATATCAATGTCATTAAGTATAATCCTCCACTTAGTTTAATATAGGCTGCTGTCAACAATGGAAAATTAACATGTCAGACAAGGTCATTGTGTGTATAAGCTGTTTTCGTGGTCTCCTTCCTTTTTTTCTCTTGATTGTGTGTACCTATATATGGTTATTATGCATTAATGTTTACTAATGAGGAGATAATTACCACATGATACTACAATAAGGAATACTACCAGCTGCTACTATTGTCCCAGTCAATTTTATGTAACATATTTTATTAGTTCTAATAGCTGTAATAATTCAGCTGGAGAAGCGATGTATCAAGTCAACATTTGTATTATTAGGTAAAATTTATGCCATAACAATGGTTTTACTAATGAAACAATGTATTACATGATTGTAGTATAGAGGTTGTGTATAATTGACAATTACCTTTGAACAGATCAATCAGTTTTGGAATCTAAATATTACCATGTTACCCTATAATTTGTAAGTTAAATGATATCATTCTGATATCAGATTACTAATAGTTATAGTTTATTTTAACATGGCTTCAACAATGTCCACCTACGGTGGAGTCACTCACTTCAGTTTTCAAGATACAATCTAACACTACTAATCTTATTTTGCTAATAATAGAATAATTCTAACTGATGGAGGAGTTATAACTGTTACCGTCTATATTGTAAATTTAACTGAGAAAAAATATGGAATACAGAAAACGGTTTATCATTATTCAAGTGGAGCTAAGTTGTTGATGTAAAGAATCAACTGGAACTAAGTAAGTATATTATATTAACACAATGACAATGTTTGGTTTTATGTTTTATTGTTCATCATTAGGTACATATGATATTAGTGAAGCTACCCTATATAATGACCTAAGTAATATTGGTAGAACATGTTATAGCTGTCACTTTATAAAAGGAGCTATTGTTAAAGGTTGTCTTATTTCATTAACTTCCTCTACCTACAGTACTAACATATCATTGATGGTTCTCCAGTATGTAGTAGTACAGGAATTGGATGTACATATGATCTACCTAGTAATATATATATTTTTGTATGTATATGAGTTTGGAGTAGGGTACATTAGCAATGAGTGTGGCAATATCACAAAATCTAGTACTATCACTATTACTGCTTGGACACCAACTTACACCTCTCTTAAAAAGACTTGTCTTTTATCACAATTTTCGGTGCCCAACAGTAAGTTTCCTGTCTCCGTGTCCAGTATCAATGGTTACAGCAGAACAATTTGACTATTCACCCAGTAAGTAATCAAATTATACATTTGTTATCATTATTATAATCTCTATGTATGTTATATAGATGATACACATGTCAATAACAGTTTTTATAACTTTGCTGGTGTTTTAGGAGGTATAATAATTAAATATTTTTTTATATATTATCTCGCCTGAACAAACTTAATATGTTTGTGGATTTACATAATATAATTTTATATTTACAATAAATTATGTGACATCTGTGTTAACTGCCTATCAGTCTGATTAATTCTGGCATAACCTTCCTCACAATATCTAACTAAATATGAATACTGTATGATTGTACTAAACTATATTGTGCTATTGTTTTTGAATTATTACTTTTTTTATATCCTTATCAAAGACAAATAGATAAAAACCCCAAAAACAAAAAAACCTCTCTTGTCTTATTTAATAAATCAGAGAAAAAAAGGAAATCAATGAAGATAAAACTTATCAAAAACTTTCTTTATAAACCTTTCAACTTCAATGATCTTCTTCAGGTTCATCACTCTAAGAAGGGTCAAACGAAATAGGTCATTAATATAGAGTCCAATAAATACATTTTTGGTATTTAATAATTATGGAATTAAAATGTTAAAATTTTTTTCAATATCAAACATATCTCTATGATTTTAATGGACATAAGTTTGGGTATATAATAACTGGTTATCTTTATCACAATGTAAACTAACTTTCCATTCAATAACAAAACTACATAAACAACACAATCCATTTTCACTTTATATTAATCAGTATTATATTATTTTAATTAAAATAATAATTACTCTTAAATAAACTTTCATCAAGACATGAACTTTAGCTTTATCCTTTTCATTACTTATTTTTTACCAATGGTGACATCAGAAAATCAATATTAAATAATAATTTAAAACTTTATTTTTTATTTACATCACAGCGCCACAGTACATTATCTCACATATTAATTAAAAAGAGTGTAAAAAAGTACCCTTGACATGTACCTTATAATAAAATAATTAATAAAATCTTATTTTTCCTATATTCTGTTTTATCTCATGGTTGTAAGCATTTAAAATACAAACATATTCCATGGCATACTTCTTAAATTTGTTTTCAACAATAATCATATATTTTGTTTTTGTATTGAATTACACTTTATAACAGGTAAATACAATTATATTTACATATTTATATTATCTAAAATACACAGGTAAAAATCACAGTATTTTAAACTAAAATTTGATATTTGCATAGTAAAGTGCTATCAAAGTAAAACATGTTCAATGTACTAGTGGGTACAATTCTTGTAATGTTAATTTACATTACAAAAGGTATATTTGTATTATATAATTAAATACTAAAACTTAACAAAAATTAATAAATATATCAATTTGTAGACAAAAATGAACCACGTCCTAAATAAGTCTTCATTGATTATGATTTGTATATACTTTTATTTTTAAAAATTATTAAATTTTTTTAAAAATTCCCATTAACTTTTCAACCTAATTTTATCCATTATTAACAGTAACCACTTATCCAAATCATTTTAAATTTCCTTTATTGGTAACAATTTTTCAACATTATTGTAAATGGTTTTTTTTCATTATTAAATTGTACATGAAATATAATAAAACCAATAAATGAAACTTTATATGACAATTTTTTATAATGTTATTTTTTTTGTATCACGAGAAAATTAGAATGCCACAATTGGTATCAATTTCTAAGAAGGCTGACTTATTTATCGCCACCATGTTTTTCTAATTAAACTTTTATGTCTTTTAAATAATTCATATCCTTTTTTTATTACTATTTCTAAACACCTACAAGAACATCTCTATCTCACCTTAATATTCCATACTGAGAACACAGTAATA
>NW_024533968.1:0-33725 GCF_016097555.1 Gigantopelta aegis | reverse complement strand
ACAATATTGTCAAGATTTAGAAAAATTTATAAGCATTAGGACATTTTACCAATATATACTTTATTCGTCTTCATTTAATGCACATTGAATAACAACTATGTTTATATGCACTTGTTTAAAAATCATACTGTCTTTTCTTTGATCTCCTGTGGGTCATTTCAATTATATAGGCATGGTGATGGACTCATAATATGAACAATGATAAATCAAAACACATTATAACACCATCCTTTGACATTACTCTTGCCAAAATAGTGGTTAAATATCACGTATTCCACTGCAAATGTGTTCATGCTTAACTTTTTCTGAATATAGGAAACAAGACATGCTGGTTTGGTTATCACATGCATACGACATTGTAAGGATTCACTGATGAGTTGGGTGGGGTTTCAAATCATCTCCTGACTACAGTGGCACCCACAGTGGGCTTCTGGTAAATGTATTTAATCATAATTAGTGATGGCAACACAGACTTTCCTCCCATTTACAATGGCGAAGAGGTTCAACTTCTGTAGTTGAAACTAAAGTAGCATTGTTTCATCTTAAAGACCAATAGTTATTATGTGTCCCCCATTCTCCAAATCTGATAATACTAGTCTGATCACCTATACTAGACTCAAACTAACTAATGAAGTTCATATTCCAATGTGAAATTAAATACATTAGGTTCTAATGTGTAGCATTTAGGGTTTAGAATATAGATTAATATCTTATTAGTAGTTCATGTACCTGCTGTGTTGTACAAATAGTGTATATGCTGTTTATTACAGAATTCTTAGTCTCAATTTTACATACAATCTAGTTACATAGACATAACTGAACACAGTTTACAAAAATATTATAACTAAAGAGGAGGGAACTACCTGCTCATCTTATTACCATATATGTAAGTTTGAGTACATATGATTGCAATAAACTGTGATACATGCAAAATAAATCAAATATATATCTAGTTCATCCACAAAATGTTTTCTGCTACACATAGTCTTTTAAAGGAGGAAGCAGAATAGCCACAGCATAAAGCTAAACCTTTGAAGCTATGGACTTCTGATATCAATAGTATACATAAAACAGTCTTTATACAGTATTTCCATGTCAATGTAGGATGGTTTTAATTTCCCTATAAGTAATACGCGTTATAGATTTAAACTACATGTTTTTTTTTTTACTCTTTGAAGATTTAAAAGTTTCCTTTAAAGAAATGTATGAAAATTTAAGATACAGCAATGTCTAAACAATAAAAAATCAGGAATTGTAATATACAGCTTAATAATCATTACATCAACAATATAAAAATGAGGGAAATCTACAACCAGACAAATATAATAACAATATTATAATTAATAGTTCAAGTAACAAACACTAATACAGTCTATTAAATAAAGTATTAGATAACAAAAATGTAACAAATGTAAACAGGGAGGACTCTATCCAAGAGAACATGTAACCTACAATAGAAAAGAAACATGTAGTTATTACAACTTATACACCATTAAAGAGTTTTGTTATTTATAGTCTTTGTCTCTTTTGGTATTATTGTATATAATAATACAACTAGTATTGTAAGATTATCTGTATATAATGTATACACTAGTATTGGTTAGTATATTGTATATAATAATACCACTAGTATTGTTAGTATTAAATACAAGATTGTGATCAGTTGTAATTCATTATAATAGAAAAAATACATGTCAGCTATTTATAATACATTTTATGGTAATTAACTCAATACACAATCAAGTAGTAATTATATATAAATTAATTATTAATCTACTTTAAAACATTATAGATGTTATGTGGTTCATGTAATATTTTCAACTACACTCTATAGTTGACTTCATCATTCAGTACCAATGTCCTTGAATAAAAGTCTGTCAGTTTGGTCTAAAAGAAAATCACACATCTTCTTTAGTAACTCAATTGGGTGTTCATCCATTATCTATCTGGGCTGGTAGTTCATCCACAACTTTGTCAGCCTTCTCATATGGCATAATTTCTACTCCTAACATCTTTCTTAATACATGATGGCAAGCAAATCAGCAGAAACCAGATGGTTGCCATACGAAGTGATTAGCTACAACCACTATCACAGAGATCAGCAGAATGTTTTTGAAAAAATGTCAGATGGATTACATTTACCTGCATGTAATAATTAACATACATTATCTATCTTAATAAATGATAACTTACCACTAACAGTGTTATTGTCTTCTGTGATAGACTCACTAACACTTTCATGGATTGGTACCTATATTGAGGAGGAATCATTGTGCCTCTCATGTACAGTTCAGGATGAAGTAACTTACCATCATTTGTGCCTGCAGAATTGTGTTATTATGGTTTGTCGCCACACTCCTATTAAATATAATAGTATGACAAGAAATAACATATACTAGTGTATGTAGTACCATTATTATCATGAGCTTAGAGGACTCTTCTCCAACATGTTCAACGTGTTACTACCTATAAAAAAATAATATGTTCACAAATTAGTAGTTTAATAATTGAAAACTCTATTTGATTTAACCAGATGCAGGTAAAACTTTGTAATATTATAGTCAATATTTTATTGTACATGTTCCATGACAATAAAAGAAGCTATATATAAAATGCTCTTAAAGCAATCTCCAATATGGCTATGTGCATGTAAATGACTACCATCTTTAGTGACAATGGAAATAGTAGGCAAGCAATCTATTATAATTAATACAACTAAAGATATTATTACATACTTACTTTGAGTGTTCTGTTGTACAGAATAGGTTTCTACTTTCAAGTACTCATATATTTTCATAGCATGAGCTTTGTTTTGGAACCCAAGTGGGTCCTTGACAACATCTAAAATAGTGATCAAGGTGACAAGAGGGGACCTCCATCTGACCATCAGTCAAACCATTTTGATGAACTCCTCACCAAGTCGTGATTTGATTGACATATTCGATTCAGCCAAACTTTAAGAACATTATACTCACTCCAAGACCATCTCCAATACTACGCATAAAAGACATCAATATCAACTAGTGCATTAAAATGCTTCGTCTTGTAGGACTTTCAACTGTAAGTACAATAAGATAAAGAACTGTCATATAAGATTACCTACATACATAATTTAGGGAAAGGAACTGAATTCATCAGTTAAAACTATCCTTTGTTAACATTGTCTCTGATACTACCTGTAATATAATAATATATAACAATTAATAAACATAATCAAATATAAATGTGTAGATAAAAAAAGGAAATTTAAATAAATAAACTAAATTAATGGAAAATATTGACCATTTTCTGATAGACCATACCTCCAACATTGTTATGTAATAGATGATGACATCTGTTTGTCAGGTTTGCTAACAGGGTTAATAAAATCTGTAATAATAACTAAGTCATACAAGAGAATACTGATTATAATTAGAACCTTTTGCTGTTCTTGTCTGAACATGTTTGATAATCTTTGTATTACTTTCATCTTTATGTGGTGGAGAAGGTATACTCTATGTAGAGAAGATAAAACAATTTCCTAGACACACTGTTAAGAGAAAGTGAATGTAAAACTTACCAAAGGAGTACGTCCAGCAAAAATACTAAATTTGTTGAGATGTTCTCTACAGAGAGGTGGGTAAATTTGATGATGGATAGAGGGACATGATCTCTCCACATACTTCATGTATATGTTGGACATAGTGATCTGGTAGTGGTAGATCTTTTTGGTGTCTGTAAAGAGAGCTTTGGTCACAAGAGGGGCAATAGAGAGGTATGGTTCCTTTTCACCAACTACTAATTGGACAGCAAAATTTTCTCAGTAGAGAGTAAGTCCGTAACAGTTTCTCTTGTTAGTACTCCTTTGCAACTTTCCTCAAAGCATAGAGTATACGATTTCTCTGTTCATTGTCCATGACATCCTTAACATTACCAGGTGCAATAATAAACTGTTCTGAAATACATGGGCATAATTCATTTTTTAAGGTTTAGTACTTTCTTGATGAGTGATGCACGAAGTTGATAACTTTCTATTAAACTGCTATGACACACAAAGAACTGTAACACATCGGTTGTCTTCAGTAACCTCAACCATCACTTCAAAGGTTATTCTCATCTTTCCAATAAATACCATTTTTCCACATAGTACAGACTCGCTGTAATTCTTGGATTGCTACATTATAAATAATATAATCAGTTTCCTCAGGAAGAGGAGGAGGACAGCAAACTATAAGCTAAGCGGATGAAGAAGAGTATGGAGAAAACGCATGGAGAGAAATTGTTGTGATTCAGGACACCATAAGGACCAACCAAATCCATCTGTTGTTTCAAAGATTGAAGTGGGCTGTCTTCTGTAATAAGTGCAGGAAAAAATAAAATTCTTCATCTTTACTAATAGTGAAGTCATCAGATATACATGTTAGTGATACTAGAAACAGCATAAGAGTCCATTGATGACCAAAATTGTAGACTTGTTAAGAAACTAATCAGCATATCTGTGTGTGGTTTAGAAAAAAGGTTAGCTAGAGTAGAGGGACAGGCATTATACCAGTATTACTGGCAATGGTTTACGCTCACGATCAATGTGTTTTATTGAATAGACACCATTTACCTCAGTTAATAGAGCCTTTTGGTCAATAATCACCAATGTGTTGCCAGAAACAAAATAAGACCCTTGCTGCTTCCAAGAATGGTCAAAAATTCTATACACGTTGATCGATCAGTCAAAAGACAAGGCTCATTTAGTTCCACTAATTTGGAACCATAGCTCATCTAGGCTAATAGCAACCACCTCCAACTGTTGAAGATAAGATTTAGACAGTGGGGCAGTGGGGTCGCGGGTGCTCACTTATCATTTTTGTCCACAACAGCTTCACAGCTCTCTCTTAATTTCTTCATAAACTTCTAAACACCTTTTCCTCCTGGTCGATGGACAATCTATTGGGAAAAACCCTTGTAATTCTGAAACGAACAGCCAGATTAGCTACATCATTTACAAAAGGCTGAAGTCTTTTTCACTGGACAGTTCATCAATGTGACTTCCAAGGACAAGTACTTGACTTGAGCTAATTAACTTCGTGCTTACATTTTCAACAAAGTTAAACCAGAAAAGCAGATCCTTCTTAATCGTTCTTCTCATCATCGGTAAGGCTGCTTAAAATTGCAAAGACAGCTGGTGACCTCAACAAGAGAGTTTCCAGTACTGCAGCATGGCTACTATAATATTTGCATGTCCGGCAAAATCAAAAATTACAACATTTCCTATTTCTCTACTACGAACACTGTGGTACTCAATTCCAGTGGTTTGTGATACAACACCTTCAACACTTCTTCTGGATATAGTAACCATATGGTCCCATCATCAGCACGATAAGAGATAACAGCAGCCACATGAGCTTTTACCAGCCTCTGTTCTTTCCACAGAGAAATAATTTAGCATACGATTCTGTGAGGTAGTCTCTGTGACATTGTTTGAATGGTTGAAAAAAACTTTCAGTAATTGAAAATCTATTAGAGTACATCTGGTGGAATACAATCCAATGGCATTTGTTGATGATTGTTCATAGCTACTAGATGATCTGGATTTAGCTGAACATTATGTAAAAGGTGTGTATGGTTTCTTTCACTGCCACTTGCACAGGCTAAATGTAGTAGATTATTGCATCCTAAATTGAAATTAGTTAAAATATAAATAACAACTGTATTGTTATAAGTAATAATAAATATATTTCATGTGAATATGATGACAAATAATCAGATTAACTTGATTTATATAATAATTTTAAGATTGTTTTTGATATATAGTCATAGGAAAAGACATAAATCTTTCAAAAAAAAGGTTTCCACATTCTACAATGATAAGGAATACTGACATGTAAATTTTAAGACAAAATTGTATGTAAGTCACAATCACAATGTATTTTTTAGAGAATCAGTTATAACCAATTCATTATTTGTCCAATAGATCATGTGAACTATGGTTTTACGTACAAATGGACAAAATACCTTGTCCACATGTTAATGTACTTCCACCTGAAGCTAGTGATCTATTCATTATATATGAAGCTCCTAGAATCCCCAACTAATGTAGAATGTATTATAAAAACTTGAAGCAGCAAACAGACAGGTAAATTAGAAGAATATAGACAAGTTATTATGTGCATATGTGTATATGTTACTATATAAAATTTGAAATTAAACATGCTAATTTTTGAATACTAATATTATTCCATGACTATTAATTAATTGATCATATGAATGTTGTCATCGATCAAACACGCTATGTGCACAATGCAAATGAAAAGTTAGGGAAAATAAAAAAAGATAAAAGAAAATGTCAATTCTCAAGTAAAAAATCCAGAAAAGTATGTCCTTTATTATCAATTAATTGTACTGATCAAAAATATCATAGTTAAAATGTTCTATGGGTGGGTTTTGTCATTTAAATTACTTTAATACTTTTAACTCTGAATGATTTTAAATTCTTTTGAACATTTATTGTCAAAAACATTTCTTATATATTGAAGTAATGAGCAGTCTGAGTATGAGACAAGTTGATATCAATTTTGAATACCACATTAAATCTCATACTTCAAGGAAACAATTCTTAGTAACTGTAATGTGACTTACTTCATCTGTAACATTCACATCAGCTTGTCCCACTTCAATTAATAACTTTAGAGACTCAAACATGTCCCATCCTTGCTGCAAAATGTGCTGGTGTTTGATAGACTAGAAAGAAAGAGAAGAAAAAATTATTCAAATACAAAATTACACTAATTATAGTTATTGTATTACTATGTTAAATTTGACCAATGATTGTAACTTTACCACATAGCAATTGTGAATTTCATTTATGCACAAATTTTATCTTGTGTAAACTGATCTATGAGTAACACTCTCTGACAGAGCATTGTGAAGTAGAAGTAATAAAGGTTGATTTTGATTACTACTACTATTATTATTCATGACTATTAATAAATTGATCTATTAATAAATATTTTTTTTTTGATATAACAACAACAGGCTATGTTTGATACAGTGCAGACAAAAAAATTATTTTGATTATTGTTCTTAGAACATCTTTGCTAAAAACATTTTATCAAAATATTGGATATTGGACAGTCTGGATATGAGTGAGGTTGGTATCAATATTGAAGACAATATTAAATGTCATATTTCAAAGGGAATAATTCATAAGTAACTATACATAACTAGACTCTGTCTTTAATGTTTACAATCAGCCTTTTCCCACTTCAATTAATAACTTTAGAGCATCAACATGACCATCCCGTATAGCAACAAGTTGCTGGTGTTGTCCATACTAGAAAAAGAGGAAAAGTTATTAATTACAAAAATTATAGGAACTATTAAACTATAAACTATATAGTCAATGTAACAGCCATCAATGTAGATAATCAAAGCTACTATATTACCACATTAAATCTGATCAAAATGACAGAAAGACACAGAAACTAAACTAAATAATATAGTACAAAGGATATGACACTCTGATTTAGACAATAAGTGGTACATCTCACATTGTGAATACTGTTAGTGATACCACTAATATATTAACAACTCATCTGTACCGTAATTGATATAATAGATATAATTATCAATAATAAACTAAAGTTACTAAGGAATATGCACTATTATAACAGGCCAAACCTACTGATAGCTGTTGGAGACTATATATATGCTTGTCAATCACATAAAATTTAAACAAGAAGCTGCACCAACATTCCTTAAGGTCTTAACCAATAGCAATAGGAAAGAGCATGTAATTCCTTCCTAGCCTTGTACCTATAGTTGTTTTTTGAAACTATGATAACTTGCTACTTTAATATGATAATAGCTAGCTTTTTTAGTATTTATAAGGTATTTCTTTGACATTGTATTAAGGTTTTTAGTTAAATAGCTTTCTACTTGCAAAGAATTGAAGCTGATATCTTACAAAATACCTACTTTGTGAAAGTGTACTGTCATTTATTAAAAGACAAGTAAGTTATTTATTTTTGCTTATAATAAGAGTCCTAAGTCAGTGCAAACATACTATAGACAGATAGTACTACATATATGTATAAGTAGTGGAGACAACAAATAAAATACAAACTATAATAATACACACTGACCCTGTTACGAACATTAGGATCTGCTTTGATAATAAAAGAAATTGGACTGTTTCAGTGTGCCCATTTCCTGAGGCTAAATGCAAAGCTGAATCATTATCCTAATAATAAAACAGTAAAGAATGTGAATGAAAATATGACTGCTTCAATTTTTAAAATACTACATTAAAAGAATATAACTAAGTCTGGTAATCAGTTACAGTATATAGTGAAGATATCACACCAATGTTGAACATCATACTATAGAGTTAGTAACAGCTTAAAAATATATATGTACACAGATGAAGCAGTGACTTTGTTGATGACATAATTAGTCTAATTCCTTGTCTATTACAGCAATACAACAAGATTGTTTATTTCAGGTATCTAGATATAGTAAGTTCATATTATAGAAGTCAAATTATATAATGAACTGTGGATTCTTATTATGTACTGTGACTTTGAGTATCATACTTTGGTTTTTAATTGTTAGTATCTACACACAAACTATTTTAATGTCCTAGTGTTTTATCATCATATTGATTCCTATATTACAATGTCATGACATTTACTTTCAAAGCACTAAGTCTTGTATATCTGACTATCTTATATATTATTTGTTTATAAATAATCTTATAAATGTGAAAAATGATTAGCTATTCTTTATTAGAACACACACTTATTATAATTTAACTTACACTATCTAAATGTTGATCATTTACATTTGCTTCCTCTCAATAGCCTCTTTCACTATATCTACTAGTCCTCTTACAGCAGCTGCCAACATTATCTCATCCTATGAAATCACAATAATAAATACAGATAATGTACATCATAATAAATACAAGAGTATATTATTAGGAATACACATGTACATAAATGTCACATAATAAATGTCACATAATCCGATTTCATGAACCATTATTAACTATGTATAAAGTATATGATTATGTGCAGTGTTATATAAATTAATCAGTCTATCAATACTTCTGTGCAAATGTTATACGAAATCAATTGGTAACACTGTTGTACCTTAGAGTTACATGATATACTTTAAACTAATGCTTTAATGATAGTTACTAACTCTATATAACTTAATTAAAAGAAAAAAACAGAACATAGGTACACAACAATTATATATGTAAAGGTCATAATAATTATCCATTAAATGTATTGTTATATGAATAATAACTTGGGCAATAAATAGGATACATTTAATATAAGTATGTACATGTGCATAATATTAATGTAACAATCAAACACTTGAGTTATACTAAATATTGAACTAAATTCATACGTGTGTACACTTACATAATCAGGAGTAGCCCCAATACTTCCCAAGAACTCCACTATTGTGTTATGACCTTTGATATATGCTTCAGTATGAGGTGTTACTTGTGTATAAAAACTGCCTGCACCCACATGACTCTATATAATTACAAAGACAGAAATAAAATCCAATTACATATATTGTGTATACACAATACAAGCTATTACTTTACATTGACATGTATCATTAATTAAGACATTGCTATCACACAATATAATAGATTTCATTCAATTAAAATTATAAGACAAATATTAAAAATACTACATGTAAAGATCATGTATGTTAGTAATTGTGGATACTAATTTAAGTACCTTTAACAAATAGAATTATACTTAATAAACTGTGTAAGTATTGAAGCTTTTAATTAATTTAGGTTTTGGCTAAAAACGAATTAATACTCATTAAATCTACATATTTGAATAAATACATAGTAGATACAAATAATAACAATAGATTAAATGTAAATTAATAGGATCTTACACCAAAACGACATTTGAAGTTTGCTCCTTTCTGAAGAGCTTGTTTGTATTCTCTAAATTTCCATACTAGACAACTCCCAAAGTTCTCTGTCCTATATAATATAAAACAAATCATTACATTTAAAAATAGTAAATCATACACAACTACATGTATTATATGAGACTAATAAAACTATAGGACAGGTCAAATACACAATACACAAAGTGATAATATTTATATAAAAGAACATGATGTATTAGTATTATGTATATAACTAACAGATACAATTAGATTATACTACAAAAACAATACCATACTAACTAATAATAAATAGTACAATGATGTCTCCATTCTTTTGCTATTATTTTTATAAAATATGATCAAGTAATTCGACATTATATATTCAAGTATTAAAGTGAGTACTATGAACACATAGAATGATAGTAGATATAATCATTATTTACATAACCAATAGTATTTACTATGTGGTATTGAAACATGATCATATATAAATAATAAATCTTAATAGTGTGAAAATTACTACAGATATTCAAATAAAATGTCATTCAAATAAAAGGCTATAATTTATAAGGAACTATCATGTGATGAACATTTTCAGTGATGAAGAAGCTGTGTGTAGTCTGTTCATAAGCAATCTTTCTATTTATGTAAATAAAAGAACAAGAATTAAGAGAAAAAATTTGACTGTTTAGCTAGTTCCTAGTTCTCCACTAATACTTGATAACATTATTAAAGAACTTACTAGCTGTAACATAATCAATAATGGCAAGTGATGCTGAAATAAATTTGTGAGGGAAATCAATCTATTACATCTATTTGACATTATACTGTAATAGATTGAGTGTGATAGCCATTTAGCTATGCCTTTCTCTACATATAAACCCTACCATATTTAATAACAATATATAATGTATTGTACACTAACACATGTAGCATACTGGATTAGTTACTAATATACTTACAATTATCCTCTGTTCTTGTTCTGATAGCTCTACTTCTGATAGCTTTTCTTCTGATAGCTTTTCTTTCTGATAGCTCTTCTTCTGATAGCTCTTCTTCTGATAGCTGATCTGCCATTGCTAGAAGAGTTGGTAGCCCTTGGCTGGTACTGACAAGTTGATCTAGTTTTCTAACAGAACATTAGATATAAATGTACATATATTAGTTATACTATTACAAACATAATTTTCTTATACATATATTACTATACATAGCAAAGAGAATAAAAGTGTACATTCTTCATTTATGACCATTGTAAAATAATTATTATTATTCATAGCGACATAATCTCAAGTATAATAATTTAACTGAGTGTAAAGTAAATAAGGAATGATTTCTAACATTAATAGTTTAAAGGATAAAACAATATGGCTTGGGTTTACTGTTGTGAAGACAGTCATCTTATTATCTTTCTCCTTGTGGTGACTAGACACCACAAGGTGGAAGGTAATCTGATGTTTTAGTCCTCCTATGTCTTATATCAGCATAAAACTCCACCCTAAAGCTTCCAAAGGCCTAACGTAATGGTGGATAATGCATTGATAGTATTGCATTGTATGGTTCTACTTTTATATTGTGTGTAGAATAACATATGGTACCAGCTCCATATTTCATGTTAAGTCCAATATAGTTTAGAGAACAGTTCCTATTGTTCACTGGCGGATCTAAGGGGTGCCTGGTTTTTTACTCCTGTGGTACATAATTATTACTTTAAGTATATTCATAGCAAATTCTTGCAGCCACATCTTACAATTAAAAGGCGTGCTATAAATAAAATAAATATTATGAATTTTATTAGGTTAAAAATTTTGCCGCTCGCTACGCGCGCGATCTGTGCACCCCTATTTTTACACTCTGGATCCGCCGTTGTTGTTTCTAACTAATACTGTTCACCTCAATATTTGTGATACCTATTGATTGCTTGGAAGAACAGCTAAGCAAGAACGAAGTTTTCTATAGTGGTTGGTAAACACACTAAAAAAATTCTTTCACATGCAAATTACTGAAAAAACAGATTTTACTTTGACTTATCCTCGGTTCAAAGTAGGCCAACGGAAAGAGCAAACCGAATCAGTTGTCTTAGTAATCGTAGCGTTAGATCTAGAAACAGACACTGTCGTCTTGGAATAGCATCCGTCGTTGTTTCCAGCAAAAACATTCCTGTGATACAAAGTGACATGAAAGTTATAAGTTGATTGGTTATTTGAAACTCTTTCTGGCTGAAAGCATCCGGTACCAAGCCCGTGGGTGGTTGAGGATGAGACTAAAGTGACGAAAGGTTATTACGCAACCACACTTTTTAACTCCAATACCAATATTGCAAGTAATTTTAGGTTGCATGTGAACGGAGAAAATAGGTTGTCGATACATCTTATACTCTGCTTTTCGTATTTTATATATAAATTTTAATTTTTTAATTTCTTTTACGACTATGTTAGTCCTACGCTAATAACACTTTACGGCTTAGGTAACAGTTTTCTGTTGTTTTCTTTATTAACACAGCGACTATCTTCAGTGAAAAAATTGAAGCCGGTGCCAGCTACAATCAACTTCTCTCCCATGTCGACGTAGGTATATCTTTGTCGTAAAAGGTATATCCTTGTCGTACTGCAGGGTCAGTCAAAGTTATGGCGAGCCCGATAGTAACACATCTTCTTTTATGTGTGTGTATATATATATATATATATATATATATATATATCAACAGTCCTCTCAATACAGACATACAGACACGTAAGGCGACAAGATAGTTTAGCTCCAACGGGACGGTGTGATGTACGGCGCATCGTAAGGAGTCGACAAAAGGAAAATGTCATTATATTAGCTAAAGTTAGTAAGTAGATCTTGATGCAAAAAGCATCAGTACCAAAATATCTAAAGCAATATTTGATTGAAATCAAACAAGATAATTCAAGCTCTGGATCTGGGACATTCAGACAATAATTGTTAACATTTAATTTTTAAGATTTATGCACTAGGGATCGACATATGCTAATCTTAGATTATTTCTTTGAACTTGTGTAGTTTATACACCATCCACTCATTACCACTGGGAAGAGAGACTGACTACACAAAGAAGCACTTACATAATTTATATTTTTTTTTTTAAATAGCAACACAGTTAAAAATAATAAATAGTATTTCATTTACTTACAGTCAATTAGATCACAGACACTGTTCGATCCAAAGTCTTCCTTGTCAATGTCTTTGTAAAAGTATTCCTTTTATACCATATAATTTGTTATCATGTGATATCATGGTGTAATGTGGGTGGGACTTAAATGATATCAGGTCTTACTTACATAATAATACAAGTGAATACATTCATGACATTTATCAATGGACTGTTTATATACACACCAATTATTGTGTGCTAGTAATACCCTCCCTACAGAGGTATTACAAGTACATGTGTCTTGTTATAAACCTTCTTAATGATAATGCAATTATGTTGAGACTATACCTTTGAACATATGACATACTTTTCCTTTAAAAAATGAAAATGATTGGAATAAAAAAAGCATAAAAATGATTATTAAGATCTGTTTTAATTAGCAAAATATAATTTCAGAACATATTAACTAAAACAAGTGTTATTTGGTATATCAATTGACAATATTTATAACACCATCTATTGAGTTCCTGAAACTTAAAAAGTTTAACAAAAGAAAATGAAAAAATAGGATTACTGAAGTAGTTACTGACCACAACTTCATTATTTGAGCTTTTTTGTTATCTTTATTAGAGAGATAAGTCAGTATTAAAAATGAATAAAGGAAGAAAGAGATTTATTATGTATTATCTTGATACAACACACACAGTAACTGTATTAAAGATATTTCATAGTAAAACAAAATAAGTTCTACATAATTTTTTTAATACTACATGGTCTCTGTTAATTATAGCCATCATTGGTAAGCTTTAAAAATTCAGAATATCTAACAAAAGAAAGAGAGAGAAGTAATATTTAAGCTAGCTGTGTTTATTATTGTGAAACCTATACATGATCAGTCACACAGAGGTCACACACATCATCCTAATGTTTTGTCAGTGTATTAGCATATATTACCCTATCCAGTATATAACCATGTAAGGAATTAGAATCCTTGTTATGTCTAGACAACTAATAAACAAATATGAGGAAACCAATACATGTGTGTATGTACATTGAAGATATGATAAGGTTTCCACTATTCACTATTATATAACTAACGAGTGACATAATTTGAATAACAATTTGATATATTAAACAATACTACACTATTTGTAATAAACGTAGTCTCACTCATTCCTAATTAAAACTACAGTAACAAAGTCTTTGTCATTTCTAGTTATGTAGAGATTACTATATCCCTTGAATAATTTTAGACATTTCCATCTCTATATATTCTTTAAAAAATGATTTTTATCAAACTATTTCCATTCCTTTGTTGCTAATATTTATTTTGTACGTGATAAAATAAAGAAATAGCAATAATTAGACATTATTTCAAGAATTAAAGTGAGTATTACGAACACACAGAGAGATATGTCTATACAATGATAGTAGATACAACATTAAAGCTAGCTATATATGAGTACTTACTAAGAAACATCATTAAATGTAATGCTTATACACTTAATGTATTAGCATACATTACCCTATCCAGTATATAGCCATATAAGGAATTAGAATCCTTGTTGTGTTATGGGTAACAGTTCAAATTAGAGTCATAAGTCTAGACAACTAATAAACAAATATGAGGAAACCAATACATAGTGTATATGTACATTATAGATGTGATAAGGTTTCCACTATTCACTACTATCTTAGTCACTACTATATAACTAATGAGTGACATAATTTGAATAACTATATGATATATTAAACAATACTACACTATTTGTAGTACATGTAGTCTCACTCGTTCCTAATTAAAACTAAAGTAACAAAGTCTTTGTCATTTTTAGTTATGTAGAGATTACTATATCCCTACAATAATTTTAGACATTTCTATCTCTACATATTTCAAAAAATGATTTTTATCAAACACTTTCCATTCCTTTGTTGCTACTATTTATTTTGTATGTGATATCATCAAGTAACAGTAATAACTAGACATTATTCAAGTATTAAAGTGAGTACTAGGAACACAGAGGACAGGTCCATAGAATGATAGTAGATACAACCATTGCTTACATAACTAATAGTATTTACATGTAGTAATGAACATGATCAGTTGTATTTTAATGAATCTTTTAATAGAGGAATATTTATCACAGATAATCAAATAAATGTCACTAACTTACAGCTTTTAAGAAATTATTACTTGTTGAACAATTTGAGTAATGAAGAAGCTATGTACATGTTAGTATAGGGGAAAAAAAAAGAGTAATTATATTGTTGTTATAAAGTCTCAACTAGTTAACTTTAAAAACTATATGAATGTAATGCTATATGAAATCAATATACTGTAATTGATTAAATGCACAGTCATTTTTTCTGGCCATATCTCTTCAAATTGAGCATTGCTCTGCTTAAAATATATGCAATATTTTGATTGTACACTAACACATGTAATATACTGTATCATTCACTAACATACTTACAATGTCATACTGCTCTTCTTCTGAAAGTTGAGCTGTCATTGCTAGGAGAGGGTTGGTACTAATAACTTGATTGCTAATAGCACATTAGATACAAATGTACATATATCAGTTATACTATAATGTATATATATCAGTTATACTATAATGTACATATATCAGTTATACTATAATGTACATATATCAGTTATACTATAATGTACATATATCAGTTATACTATAATGTCCATATATCAGTTATACTATAATGTCCATATATCAGTTATACTATAATTGTACATATATCAGTTATACTATAATGTATTATATATATATATATTACTATAAAAGGCGTTGTGTCATGTCAACCAAGGCCTTAGTTACCATAGTTTCATCAATTTGATGTAAGCCTAATACTAAGGTCACCACAAAACCAAGCCAGTCTAACTCAATTATGTAACCACACATAGCATTTTGTCATTTCAACAGTTGTCCTTGTTACCAGAAGTTGATGTAAGCCCAATATTGAGTTACCACAAAGCCAAAAAACTGCTCTAACTTAATATGTGAAAAGCTAACTAGAAGCCAAAAGAACTCTTTGTAGTTTAGTCCAATAACTGAAATTTCGAGGAAGTGGTAAATACTATTTCAACTTAACTAACCTAGTATCTACTTATAGCTTCATTTGAAGCCATGATTCGACTACTATAGCAAAGTGGGTGTAAAAGCAATGTGGTTGTAGATGTAACTAGTTGGCTTCATGCTTATTGAGTTACACTGTTATTGGTCTTGTAGCAATTTTGATATCATAATGATGTAATATGGGTGGGACTTAAATGATCTGAACATACTAGGTCTTCTTCACTTTATTTATGTGCTAGTAATACCTTCCCTACAGAGGTATTACAAGTACATGGTCATGCTATAAACTTTTAAAAAAGTAATACAGTTACCTAAATACTACTAGTTTAGGATTGATGTCTTCAAACATATGACATACATTATTTTCCTTTAAAAATGATAATGATTGAAATAAAAAATTACATAAAAATAATTATTAAGATCTGTTTTAATTGTCAAAATATAATTTCAGAAGATGTTAACTAAAAATAAAGTATTATTTGATACATCAAATATCTATATTCATAACACAATCTGTTGTGTTTTCAGAAATTCAAAAGAGTTTTACAAAGGAAAATGAAAAAAATTTAATACTGATGTAATTATTTATCACAACTTCATTATTTGAGCTTTTTTGTTATCTTTATTATTACTATTAGAGAGATGAGTCTGTATAACAAAATGACCAAAGAAAAGAAATATTTTATTAATTATTATCTTCATACTAAACAACACACACAATAACTAAAATACAAGATATTTAATAGTAAAACAAAAGATTTGTCATGTTTCTGTCATACTTCATTTTGACAAACACAAGACACAAGCTCGCGACAATTTGGCGGGAAACCTCACAATGTGTGACCAATATTAATTGATTTTTAATTGAGTTAATTAAGAATTAATTAAAAATCCTCTGAACACATTAAAATAGTACACTACATTATCTATTTAGCTCCAAAATTGTTAACAACATGTACAACAGCCTCGTCTTTGTAATATAATGTCAAATACAATATTGATTGAAACAAACAATTACAGTTAAAGCAAAATTATATAATTACAGTGACATCATCATTAATATCAGTCAACAGCTGACAATACTATGTAGTCTTTTTCAACCTATTGTATCAACCTGATTTCCTGGTTAGCTTGTAATTCTGTGACCCAGCCCACTGACCAACTAGAAGAAAATATTGAACAAAGAATGTGAACTGACATCTTGTTCTTAATGAAGTCCAAATTACTTGAAATATCTGTATATATGAATGTTACTATCGTAGAGACTCTAGGTCCAGTTCTGCTGCCATACCAGATATGTTTGTATACATTGTCTCTTTCGTAACTGGCTTTTCAATGCTACATTCTAATGGACAATGAAAAGAATGGCATTAGTTAAATATTATTTATTTATAATTTTTATTATTACAATCATGTGTCTCCATATTTAACTCACTTTAGTTTTTAACATTACAATATAGCAGGTTTTATAAAACATGACAAAATATCCCTTTCATACCCAAAAACAACCAGCTGTCATTTCTACTACACATGTAATAAGGAATCTACTACTAGTCCAGTACACACATGGGCATTCTATTCTATCTTGTGAAATATAATGAGAACACTAATCTCTATTATGTCAGATATAATCTGAAATGTAGCTTTACAGTAAACATTTACCTCAGTATCATGTATGGTTTAGTGACCAAAGCAACTATATAAATTATAATAGTGTAATTGTATGTTTGAATGTTAATATGTTAGTATATAATACGAATTATGAATGTTTGTAAATTAAAAGTGTGTAAATGATGTTTAAAGTCAATACAAAAGAAAATTTACTAGTGTTAATAACAAAATAACTATTAATATCCTAAAAGTTGTTTTATTTTGATAAATAATAGTTAGTAACTTTTACTTACTTTTATTTCATGTAGATATCACTCATTTTGAAAATGTCACTGAGAGAGTAATCTAGTAAGTTTTGTATTTGAGAGGTGGACAGGTGGGGCTCATAAAGATAATTAAAAGGCTGAGCTCATTATTTTAGTTGTCATTGTAGTACACGTGGAAAATGGCTGTTGGTCCAATAAAGAAAGCAGATGACTATGAACGAGTATGTTTATTAGTATAGTTCTTTGTTATGTGTTATTGTGTATTGTTAATAGATATTACGAGAACCATATGATTATATATGTCAAGTCAAAGGCAATGATGTTAAAGTGAAAACTGATTGAGGTAATTGATTTGTATTAACACATGGATCAAAACTTAGATAGCTGTATTAGACACTCATTACCTAGAGGACTAGATGAACAAACAATTAAAGTAAGTAGTAGCAGGGGCAAAGTGTGCCTGTAAACAATTCAACTATTATTATCATTGATTAGTAACTATTTTTTATATTTATCATTATTTTATTCTCTCTTTAGAACTATTTACATCAGATACTTGAATGGATGCACTCTAATAACATTATTCATCTTGACTTGAAGCCACAAATATTCTTGTCAGTAGAGGTGTTGTCAAAATTGCTGACTTTGGTCTCTCTAGAGCAATGATGACAATATATAGTGTTATCAACACAGGTTAGCTATAGTTCACTTTATTATGAAGTACTGTACATGTAAAACAGCAGACTTTAAAAACTAATATATATTATATGAAATAAATGTCGTTCGCATACAATGAGATCTAGACAGTTCAAGCCTTTGGAAATTGTCCTAATATAGAGGTGTTCTTTAGTCATGGGGACAAATGTACAATACATGAAGCAAACTTTCTTTTTAAATTATTGAATAAATGTTCGAATCATGAACTTGTCCAGATATTCATTGTTAATGCTATTGAAGACGCTTCCTCTGTTAAAATTTTCTTTAACTTATGAACACCTTCGGAGTATTTTAGATTGAGAAGCTTAGTGAAATGTTTCCTGGAAGGTATCTGGTAACCTGGCTCAAGCAAGTGTATCAAGTTTCGAAAACCTTCTCCTTCAACTGTTGTGATAGGCTGAATATCTTTGATTATGAAATTTAAAATCATGTCGCTTATTGCCTTTGCTCTCTTTTCAGTACATTTCTTTATGCCAATGATAGTTGTCTGCTTACCATCAGTCTCTTTGGCAGACGACTTATAAAGATGTGAATGTTGTCATTCCAGGTGATCACGCAAGTTACTTGTGCCACCATGATAAGCAAGCTTTTTTCACAGACTTTGCAGACAACACTATTACTAGAATCTTGAGTATAAAATTTCCAAACATCGGATCTCTTTGTTGAAGACGTCGTCATTTTTCAAAAAATGTGTACAAAACCACTTCCTGTAATCATTAATTATTTGAAGTAATAATACTATATTCAGAAGCTGATCAATTGAACGATGTTTGAATTTATGATACATTTGTCCCATGACTATATCAGACTTTTGGATAGAAGGGTCTAGCATACTAAATTGTAAGTATTAGTCGAGATATCATTTTTTATTTTTTTATATAGAGCAGTTTTTTGCTTCAAAAGAAGTGGAGAAATTGCACAACTTGAAGAGATATTTCAGTAAGTAACAAAGTATAACATTGACAACTTAATGGATGGATGGATGGATCAATGGATAGATATTTGAAAATGTGTAGTAATCACTTACACACAACACACACACACACACACACATATTGACCAAAGTTAACTTGATGTCCTGATGTCGTTAGGTGGATTACCGCAGACAACCTCACTTTAGTCATGACATACATATACTTCAATAGAACTCTAAAATACCTGTTTAATTCATTGTACTATATATATAATGACCAACCCTTTGTAGTACTATGTAGCAATAGCTATTGTGACAATAATGTTCTGAAGTGTCATATTACCAGTTCTTAGTACCCTGGCTATAGGAAATGACAGTGTTATATGAACTGTTGTTGTATGATATTCTATTGGAGTTGATGATTTTTTAAATAAAATTACACTAGCCAAATGTTCATGAGAATATCATCAGATTGGCAAATTTTTAATACATTAAACATTATCTATTCTAGCAAACTAATATACACATTTATTGTTTATTCCTGTTTAATAACTACTTAATCTCTTCTCTCCCTTTCTCTCTGTCTCTGTCTCTCCCTGTCTGTCTGTCTCTCTCTGTCTCTGTCTCTCTGTCTCTGCCTCTGTCTGTCTCTCTCTGTCTGTCTGTCTCTCTGTCTGTCTCTCTCTCTGTCTCTGTTTCTGTCTCTCTGTCTGTCTCTCTCTGTCTCTCTCTCTCTGTCTGTCTCTGCCTCTGTCTCTGTCTCTGCTTCTGTCTCTGTCTGTCTGTCTGTCTGTCTCTGTCTCTGTCTCTCTCTCTGTGTCTATCTCTTTGTTTCTCTCTGTCTCTCTCTGTCTCTCTTTCTCTAGTACAATAGATACTCCTTCATTTAAAGACTGGCCACCAGAGACACCAATTTCACACAAACATTTCAAAGTTGTTCCTTCAAGATCATGGATAGATATTTTACCTAGATTGAGTCAAGATGCTAAAGACCTTTTATCAGTCAGTATACATGTACATGTACAATGTATTATTTAGTAATTATGTACATGTATTTATATATAAATATCCAATTAATGTGTCTGATGTATGATAAATATTTTTATAATAGTTTAAAAACTCATTCTGTTGTTATCTATAAACAATAACTACATGTCCACATAATATTAGTTGAATTATATAATGTATCTTGTTTAATGATTTTGTAGTATATAATGTGACTTACTTATTTACTCTTTTTAAAGAAAATGCTATTGTTTATTTTACTCTCTTTTATATAAAATGTTAATATTTCAATCTGCTAAAAGGATCAATGCTGATCAAGTTCTAGAGGACTCCTTTTTCCAATCAATTCCTACAACGTTTATGTCCTACACCCTCTCCCTTACCATCCAATCACCTTCAAGCTCACCATCTCCCTCTCTTTCCCATCACCTTCACTCTCTTTAACTTTCTACCCCTTCCCTACAAGACCACACCCATACTCCTTTGAGTGTCTCAACTGAATACTCTCAAGATTCTGGTATATATGACATCTAAAACATCCTCAATCAGGCCACACCCCTTTTTATAAGACCACTTCCACTTTGAACCATTTACTTGTAAATAACTAATTTCATCAGGTCACATATATTGCCACTCAGCCCACTCCCCCTTTGTCAATGAAGCCCCACCTACTTATATTAGTCTGTGTATTATGTACATATAAACAACACAGTATATTAAAGTATATTTATTATATATATAGCCTTTTTTTCATATTAAAACAAGTATATTAATTTTTTGTTTTCATAATATTATTTTTCTATTACTATATTCTTTTGTTTAACATTTAGTAAAAGTTATATGTGTGTTAGTAGTTTCTTGTATATGTGTGTGAATATATGTCTGTATGTACATGTACATGTGTGTGTGTGACATCTAGCAGGTATGAACTGTCTACTAAAATCATTTCATAGTTGTTTGATATCTTCTGTTAAACAAAAAAGTGTTTCATTTCTTTTGTAATCATTTTAATCAAATTGTTTGGCACAAATAAAAATTCCAATTTTTCAGATGTGTTAATAATTAAAATTATAATAATTATATTAACTTGTTAATTATTAGCATCAATTTCCTCCAGTTGATAACATGTTAAAACATGTCCACATTATACTTGAATACCACAGTAGTAATGATAATATAGTTATAGTTTGAATTGATAACAGATGTGGACACCAAACAAAGAGGAGGTTTACTATATTAATAGTTGATGACTCATTGTTTTGTATTAATTTAGTGAGTGGGTAACTTATAGTCTAGATCTTAGTACATGCACACAATCTTTCTTAAAATAAACTAATCATACGCCATTATGTAGACAGGTTACAATCATATGTTCATTCATACTATGAAGATTATCAAGACATTGTTCCTTTTTTGGGGTATTCATTAATGTCATTGTATTATAATATTTAGTGATATAGTTGAAGTATTAATATCTTCTGCTTGTTCTGATTTTCCCTCTGTTATTGTCACTTTTCTCCAAACGTCAATGAAGACAATAAATTTGGTTCTCCTTAAGATTATGTTACTGTTGTAGAGTTGATTAGTATAAATTGTATAATTATTATATATTGTAAGACAGTGGGTATTTGTATGGTACAGGAAGTGCATACTCCAATATGAAATTAATACATTGTGTTCTAATGTTTAGGTATGAGTGCCTACGAAATAGTATTAATTTCTCATTGAAGTATGGACTTCCTGTACTGTACAAATAGCCACTACCTATATACTATATATTACAGAATTCTTAGTCTTAATTTTGCATGGAGGCTAAGAATTCTACAAGATACATAATGGTTGATATTAATAAAGACTGTTATTAGTACTATTGATATCAGAAGTCCATAGCCTAAAAGTAATCTCTTGATGTTGTATTATGCTCCTTCCTAACACTATATGTAATCAGGCGAAAACACTTTGTGGATGACTGGAATGTTTAACTATATTCATAACTATAGTTAATGTGCATACTCAAACATCCAATTATGGTATTAAGATGAATAGTTGTTTTTCTAGTTAGAATTTGTTGAAGTTATGTCCATGTAGTATGTTTGATAATATAAAATTGTTAGTTTATATATTACATTTCCCTATTAAATGTGTTTGGTTATAGATTTAAAGTACATGTATGTAATTTCTTAAGTTATGTCCTTGTAGGATGTTTGATAATATAACATTGTTAGTTTATATAATTTTTCCCTATTAACTGTATTATGGTTTATAGATTTAAAAGTACATGTACTCTTTTAAAATTTCTTTTAAGGATTACATGATATTTAAGATGCAACAATGTCTAAACATTAAAATCAGGAATTGTAATATATAGCATTATATACATTACATCAAAAATATAAAAATGAAGGGAAATCTACAAGACAAATATAATAAAATATTATAACCTAATAGTTCAAGTAACAAACACTAATAGAGTCTACTAAATATAGTATTAGATAACAACAAATGTAACAAAATGTAAAAGGGAGGACTCTATCCAAAGAATATGTAACCTACAATAGAAAAGAACATGTAGTTATTACAAGTTATTACACATTAAAAGAGTTTGTTATTTATATAGTCTCTCTTTGAGTATTATTGTATTATGTAATAATACACTAGTATTGTTAGTATTATTACAATATTGTAATCAGTTAATTCATTTAATAGAAAAAACACACGTCAGCTATTTCTAATATATTTTATTGAGTAATTAATCAATACACAACCAAGTAAGTAATTATTATTAATTTAATTATTTTAATTTACTTTAAACATTATAGATTTTATGTGTGTTCATGTAATATTTTTCAACTTACACTCTATAGTTGACTCATCATTTTAGTACCAATTTCCTTTAAAGTCTTGTCAGTTTGTTCTAAAAGAAAATCACAAATCTTCTTTAGTAACTCAATTGGGTGTTCATCATTATCTATCTGGCTCTGTAGCTCATCAACAACTTTGTCAGCCCTCTCATATGTATCATTTATACTCCTAACATCTTTCTTAATACATGATGGAAGCAAATCAGCAGAAACCAGATGGTTAGCCATACGAAGTGGATTAGCTACAACCACGTCACAGAGATCAGCAGAGTGTTTTTGAAAAACTTCAGATGGATTACATTTACCTGTATGATATAATTAATAACATACATTATCTATCTTTAATAAATGATAAACTTACCACTAACAGTGTTATTGTCCTCTGTAATAGACTTACTAGCATTTTCATTGATACCTATATTGAGGAGGATCATTATATCCTCGTGTACAGGTCGGATGAAGTAACTTACCATTAGTTGGGTCATTAATTGTGTTTATTGTTGGTTTGTGCCACACCCCCTATAAAATATAGTACGACAATGAACATAATATATACTAGTGTATATAGTACCATTATTATCATGAGCTCTAGAGGAGTCTTCTCCAACATGTTCATTGTTACTACCTATAATAAAATAGTTTGAAAATTGAAACTGTTTATTTTGAACTCTTTCAGTAACAATAGGTAAACTTTCTAATTATCTCATAGACAATGATTTACTGTTATATTCCATAACAATTAAAGATAACTTGTAAAGCTACGACAAAATGTCACTACTACGCTCCTAAAGTGACCTCCAATATGGCTGACATGAGTAATTAATTACCTCATTAGTGACCATGGAATTATTATGCAAGTAGTCTGTATAATTAACTAACTACTAAAGAATCATATTGTCCACTTACTTTGAGCAATCTGTTGTTCAGAACATTCTTGTTTTCAAGTACTCATATATTGTCATAGCATGAGCTTTGTTTTGAACAAGTGGTCCCTTGACATACATCTAAATGGTGATCCATGTGACAGGAGCACCTTCACCTCGACCATTCATGTCCAGCCAATTCTGAATAATTTCGCTGAGTCGTGTTTGAATTGGGCTTATTAGATTCATCCAACCTTTAAGACATTATAACTCACTCGAAGACCTTCTCCAATACTACGCCATGAAGCATCAATACAGCTAGTTTGTTTAAGACTTCATATCTTGTAGGCCTTTCAACTGTAAGTAGAATAAAACAAAGAACTGTCATATAAATTACTTAACATACATAATTTTAGGGAAATGACTGAATTCAGTTATACTAGTTAAACCTACTACCTTTGTTAAACATATGTCTCCTGACTACTACCTGTAATATAGATAATAGATAAATATTAATACAAGTAATCAGATATAAATGTAGTAGATATGAAAATCTATCATTTCTTGACATGTAGACATACCTCCAACATTGTATGTAATAGATGATGACATCTGTTTTCAGTGTTGGTACAGGATTAATAAAATCTGTAATAATAACTAAGTCATACAAGAGAATACTGACATAATTAGAACCTTTTGCGGTTATTGTCTGAACATGTTTTGATATAATATTTGTATTACTTCATCTTTTATTGGTGGAGAAGGTATACTCTATGTAAAACAATTTCATAGACACACTGTTAAGAGAAAGTGAATGTAAACTTACCAAAGGATTACGTCCAAGAAAAATACTAAATTTGTTGAGATGTTCTCTTACAGAGAGGTATGTAAAATTTGATGATGGATAGAGGACATGATCTCTCCACATACTTCATGTATATGTTGGAGATAGTGATCTGGTAGTGGTAGATCTTTGTTGCTGTCAGTAAAGAGAGCTTTGGTCACAAGAGGGCAACAGAGAGGTATGGTTTCCTTTTTACCAACTACTAAATGGACAGCACACATTTCATTCAGTAGAGGAAGTAATGGTTTCTCTTGTTAGTACTCCTGTAGCGACATTTCTCAGAGAATAGAGGATGTTTTTTTTTTTTTTATGCATCTCTCTGTTGTTTTTCCATGACATCCTTAACATTACCCAGGTGCAATAGCGAAATGTTTTTGAAGGACATGGGATAATTCATTTTTAAGTTTGATTACTTCTTTGATGAGTGATGCACGGAGTCGATAACTTTCTATTAAACTGCTGTGAGACACAAGAACTGTAACACATCGGTTGCCTTCGGCTAACCTCAACCATCACTTCAACATTATTCTTCTCTTTCCAATAAACCATTTTATCCACATAGTACAGATTCGGTGTAATTCTGGATTGCTGCATTATCATAAAATATATCAGTTTCCTCAGGAGGAGGAGGACAGCAAAGTATAAGCTACCTGATGAAGAAGATATGAGGAAAACGATTGGAGAGAAATGGATGGATTGAAGGACACCATAAGCACCAACCAAATCCATCTGTTGTTTCAAAGATCGAAGTAGGCTTGTCTGCTGTAATAAGTGCAGGGAAGAATAAAAATTTCTCATCTTTACTAATAGGGAAGTCATCAGATGGTACATTGTTAGTGATACTAGCAACAGGCATAAGAGTCCATTTGATGACAAAATTGTAGACTGTTTAAGAAACTAATCAGCATATTTGTGTTGTGGTTTTTTGAAAAGGTTAGCTAGAGTAGAGATGGGCATTATGCCAGTTATTACTGGCAACTGGTTTTACGCTCACGCATACTATGGTTTTGTGAATAGAGACACCATTTACCATCAGTCAATAGAGCCTTTGGTCAATAATCACCCATGGTTAGGCCAGAAAAAGGATGAGACCCTGCTTCCAAGATTGGACAAAAGTTCTAACCTAGTTGATCGATCAGTCAAAAGACAAGGCTCATTTTCTTCCATTGATTTGGAACATAGCTAATCTAGCTAATAGCAACACACCTCCAGTTTGAGAGATAGGATTTTAGACAGTGGCCGTGGTAGCCATTTTGTCATTTTGGTCCACAACAGCTCACAACTCTCTCTTAATTTCTTCATAAACTTTTGCCACCTTTTCCTCCTGGCGATGACAATATCATTGGTTAAAAACCCTTTGTATTTGCTGAAAACGAACAGCCAGATTGCTACATCATTTACAAAAGGCTGGAAGTCTTTTTCCCTGGGCAGTCATCAACATGACTTCCAGAACAAGTACTTGACTTGACGCTAATTACACTTCATTGCTTACATTTTCAACAAAGTTAAACCAGAAAAGCAGGTTCCTTCTAATCATCTCCTCATCCCTTGTGCTAAGGTTTCTTAAAATTCAAAGACAGCTGATGACCTCATAAGAAGAGTTTCCAATTACTGGGCAGCAATGGCTACTGTAATATCTGCATGTCTCAGCAAAATCCAAAAATTACAACATTTCCTATTCTACACTACGAACACTGTGATACTCAATTCCAGTGGTTTGTGATACAACACCTTCTAACACATTCATCTGGATCATAGTAACCATAGGTCCCTCGTTAGCACGATAAGAGATAACAGCAGCTAATGAACTTTTACAGCTGCTGTCTTTCCACAGAGAAATAATTTAGCAGATGATTCTGTGAGGTAGTCTCGTGACATTGTTTGAATGGTTTGAAACAACTTGAGTAATTGAATATATTACTGTTAGATATATCTGGTGGAATACGATCCAATGGCATTTGATGATCACTGTGTTTAGAGCTACTAGATGATCTGGATTTAGCTGAACGTTATATAAAAGGTAGTTGTGGGTTTCTTCACTGCCACTTGCACAGGCTAAATGTAGTAGATTATTGTCATCCTAAATTGAAATTAGTGAAAATATAAATAACAACTGTATTGCTATAAGTAATTATAATATATATTTAATGTGTAATATGATGACAAATACACAGTTAACTTGATTACAATAATTTCAAAGAATGATATGGATATATAGTAGTTATAAGAAAAAAAATGAAATCTTTCAAAAAAAAGGTTTGCAATGACAAGGAAGACTGACATGTAAATTTAAGACAAAAAAGTATGTTAGTCACAATCATTGCTCAAATTCAACATAGTAATACAATAATATAACTATATAATTTTTGTATTTGAAAATTTTTTTTCTCTTTTCTTTCTAATCTAAACAAACACTAGCGATGCATTTGCAGCATAGAGAGTCTACACCATATAGCAATAATGTCTTACAATTCGATTTCATTTATGTACAAATATTATCTCATGTAAACAGGTCTACAAGTAACACTCCTGACTTACAGAACAGTGAGACGTTAGAATTAAATCACTAATTTGTGTAATGCAAAGGAGACAAGACTAACACTATGAAAATGTCAATACATATCAAATTTTGTTGCTTTTTTTGGACAGTAATGTTTTTCCGGGGAGCCAGATATGGGCAAATTTACTACTTGTACAATAGATCATGTGCACTATGGTTTTTTACATAACAAGGACAAAAATGCCTTGTCCACATATCAGTGTACTTCCACCTGCAGCTGGTGATCTCTTTAGAATATATGAAGCTCCCAATATTACCAGTAATGTAGAAATGTATTATAAAATTGACAAGCAGCAAGCAGACAGGTAAATTACAAGAATATAGATAGTTATTATGTACATGTGGTGTATGTATATGTGGGAGCCACTGGGAAGGTTAATAAAGGTCACACAGAGCATGATTACTAATTATTCATGGACTATTAATTAATTGACCATTAATAAATATTGTAATTGTCGATGTGACAACAACAGGCTATGTTGACACAATGTAGGTGGGACTGAAATTTAGGGTGATAAAAGTAATTAAAGAATTTGTCAATCCTCAAAGAAAGAAGAACAAGAAATCTGGAAAAGTATGTCCTTTAGTTATCAATTGATTGTACTATCAAAAAATATGATAGTTAAAATGTTGTTATGGGAGTGATTTTATCATTAAATTGCTTTAGTACTTTTCTAACTCTGAATGATTTCAGATTTTTTTGACATTTATTGTTTAAAACATATTCTCAATATATATGAAATAATAAGGAGTCTGGGTATGAGACAAGTTGATATCAATTTGAATACTACATTAAAATGTCATACTTGGAAGGAAATAATTCTTAAGTAACTATAATATGACTTACTTCATCTATAACATTCACATCAGCTTGTCCAACTTCAATTAATAACTTTAGAGCCTCAATAGTCCCATCTTTGCTGCATAATGTGCTGGTGTTTGGTTTAGACTAGAAAGAAAAGAGAAAAAAATTATTCAAATACAAAAAATTACACTAAACTATCTATTTATTGTATTACTATGTTTAAATCTGACAGATCTGACTATACCCAAGCAATGATGTCTTACAATTTTGATTTATTTATGTACAAATTTTATCTCATGTAAACCAGAATCTATGAGTCAACACTACAAGACAGAGCATTGTGAAGTAGAATTAAATCATTAATGCAAAAGGAGATAATGACTAATACTATGAAAAATGTCAATATATTTCAGGTCTGTACACAGGAGTAGAGAACCAGATATGATCAAATTCATTATTTGTCTAATAGATCATGTGAACTATGCGTTACATAGACATTGACCAAAATACCTTGTCCAACATGTTAATATACTTCCACCTTAAGCTGGATCTAAATAAAAAAAGATGATGCTCCTAAGAATGCTATTACCAACCCCACTAATGTGAATACATTATAAAAATTTAAGGCAGCAAAACAGACAGGTAAATTAACAATAATAAAGACTAGTTATTAATTACATGTGTTGATGTGTGGGAGGGTTTAATTAAGGTTATACAGAGCATTCTAAATTTTGACTACTAATTATTCATCACTATTAATTAATTGACTATTAATAAATATTGTACTTGTCAATGTGACAACAAGCAATGTTTGACACATTACAGGTGAAAAAACGATGTTTTGAGTATTGTTCTTCCTTTGCCAAAAAAGGTTATCAAAATATTGGACAGTCTGGATATGAGTGAGGTTGATATCAATATTGAAGGACAATATAATCAACATATTCAAAGGAAATAATTCATAAGTAACTATAATATACTTACATTGTCTGTAATTTTTACATCAGCTTGTCCACACTTCAATAATAACTTTAGAGCATCAAACATGAGCATTCTGCCATAGCAACATGTGCTGGTGTTTTTCCCATCCTAGAAAAAAAGAAAAAAGTTATTCAATTACCAAAAATCATAGGAATTATAAACTATATAGCCAATAATAACAGTCATCAATGGAGGTAATATATAACTATTATATTACCACATCAGATTGACCAATGACAGAAAAAACACAGAAAATAACTAAATACAATTTTTTGATATAGTGCAAAGGATTAGACAATAAGTAGTACATCTCACATTGTGAATATTGTTAGTGATAACCACTAATAATATTAACAACTCATCTATTTATAGTTGATGTAATTTAATTATCAACAATAAACTAAAATTACTAAGGAATATACAATAGTTATAACAGGCCATACCATAGGCGCATCTAGGTCTCTAATAGTACTAGGGCTTATTAATTATTCATCATTATTAATTAGTAGTTATTAATGTTATTAACAATTTAAACCTTTACTCAACCATGTAACATGTACATTAACTTCTGGAATGTGGGTATATCACTAAATCCCTGCGGACTCTCTAGATCACACACCATCATCATCTGTATCTGTACAGTACCATAAAAATAGAAAGAAGAATTTCAAACTACTTTGTTATTAGATTCACACCTAACCACCTTGATCATTTAATCCTCTAATTTCTCTGTCCAATTTCATCATTGCTGTCATTTCACATGTCATCTTCCTCACTCTCTGGAACATTGTTATGCTTTTTTGATGGACCTACACCACTACTGCGGCTATTACTAGAAGCCAAAAAGTCTTTAAGAGTTCTTTTCATTTTGGCACTCAGTCTGACTCAGTTCACAGTTCAAAAGTGTTCAAAATAAAAGAAACTATAAGGCAAAACTCTACAATAAAGGTGCAGGTGCAAATTGCTAACTGTGAAAAGTTATACATTTGGATGGTATGTGGTTAGTGGTTATCTTCGTGTAAATAAACAGATTATAAACTTTCATTTTGGTTAAAGCAATGAATTTATTTTTTGAAAAAATGTAATTTAATTTTGGTTCTGAGCAAAGTTACCCGGGCAAAGCCTGTGCTGGCCCAGGTCTAAATACGCCTATGGCAATACCTATTGATAAACAAGAAGCTACACCAACATTCATTATGGTCTGAATCAATAGCAATTGGAAAGGGGCACTGTTAATCTCCTTCATAGCCTTGTACCTAGTTGTTGTTTGAATTTATGATAACTTACTACTCCATTATGAATATAGCTGGCTTTTTGGATTTATAAGGTTTTCTTTGTCATTTGTATGGAAGATTTAGTTAAATATCTTCCTACTTGCAAAGAAGCTTAATATTCTGTACAAATACCCACTTTGTGAGCGTCACGTCATTATCTAAAAGATGACAAAGTTTATTTATGTTGCTTAGGATCCTAATTATAAGTCAGTACAAAACATACTATAGACAGGTAAAATCCATGTCATTATCTTAAAAGTTACGTTACTTATGTTTGCTTAGGGTCCTAAGTCAGAGCAAACATACCTATAGACAGACAGTACTACCTATAGGTACATGTATACACAATCTTTCTATATCACGTTGACGTAATGTAATGAAAAAAAAAAAAATAGATTCCCACAAATATATTAATTAATTTATAAAAATTTCATGTAGAAGAACTGGTACTATAGAATTAGCAACATAATGACCTAGCAGGTGACAGTCATTGATTTAGAGCATATTTGAGGTCATTAATAATACAATTTATTATTAATATCTAATGATAGGCCTATATAAAAAAGAAAGAGACAGGACTAATACTATAGCAATGTTAATCATATTATTTAATTTTAAAGGTTTTTACACAGTAGTTTATTTTTTCAAGGAAACAGTTGTGACCAAATTCAATTTGTCTAATAGATCATGTGAACTATAGTTTTTTACCTAAAAATAAATAAAATGGCTTGACCATACATCAATGTACTTTCACCTGAAGCTGATGATTCTATTCAGAATATATGAAGTTCCTAAGAATGTTATTGCTTAATTATAGGAAAATCAATGTAGAATACAAAACATTATAACAGAGGCCCAAAAACTATTGAAGCCACAGACAGACAGGTAAATCACAAGGGAATAGACAAACATTTTGTTTTGTGTGTATGTGAAAGGAAGTGTAAAAAAGGCATGGAGAGTCTCATAATTTAGAGAACTTATTTATTCATGACAATTAATTATTTGATCCAATTATGAATATTGTCATTAATGAGTATAGCAAAACAGGTCTGTTCACAATGTAGGTAAAAACTAAAATATAAGGCTAATGAAAGCAAATAAAGAAAATTTCAATTCTCAAAATAAGAACAGGAAATCTAGAATAGTACTTTCTTTCTTATTAATTTTGTTGTAATGTTTACATACTTAAATTGTTGTTATGTTAATGACTGCTTTAGTACTTTCCAACTATGAATGACTTTGAGTTATTGTCCTCTGGGACATTTTTGTCAAAACATGTTATCAAGAAACTGTATATTAGACAGGTTGGTACCAATATAAATGCAAGGTTAAAATGACAGCACTAACAAAGCACTATGAGTGTATACAATATAATTATCATTTACTCAATATGACCAATGATAGAGATATAAAAAATACAGAAACTGACTAATAAGTTTATTCGAATGCCATAATCAATATTAAGCCAAAATTAAAAGGAATAATTTTATAGTAACTATAATATAACTTACATTTGTCTTTTAAGCATTTATTGTCAACTTGTCCAACTTCAATAAATAACTTTAGTACATCAACGTGACCCTTAAATGCTGCATTATGTGCTGTGCTTGTCCATACTAGAAAAAAAAAGAAAAAAAATGAAATTTAAATACAAAAAAATATTTTGGCAATACCGAGATAACATTAAACTATTATTTAATTTATGTACAAGCATTTAGTGTTAGGTTTTGGAGTCTAGTAAAGTATGAAAGTATAATATAGTGCTGATGATATTACTCCTAACAATCATCAGAACATCTTAACACAAAACGACACACCATATAAGTGGTAAATATCAACATGCTTTCAATACTACTATATATTATCACAGGCCACAACCTACTGATACCTCACAATGAATATATTTGTTAACCTTTTAATATGAAATTTAACTTTCGGTTATTGTTCCTGGGACATTTTTGTCAAAACATGTTATCAATTTATAAGCACTGTATATGAGGACAGGTTGGTACCAATATTGGACGCAAGGTTAAAATGACAGTCACTGACAAAGCACTTGAAGTAGAACTAAGTTATTAATGTATGTAATAGAATTTATCATTTACTCAAATATGACCAATGATAGAGATATACAAATACAAAAACTGACTAAAAAGTTTAGAATACCATAATCAATAAGAATCCAAAATGAAAAGGAATAATTCATAGTAACTATAATATAACTTTACATAGTCTTTAGCATTTACGTCAACTTGTCCAACTTCAATAAATACTTTAGTACATCAACAGACCTTCCTGTGCTGCATAATGTGCTGGTGTTTGTCCAGTCTAGAAAAAAGGAAAAAATTAATTGAAATACAAAAAAATATTTTGGGCAATTCGACATAACATTAACTATTTATTAATTTGTACGTCCTAGTGTATGGCAAGTTCCTGTCTCAAATTTAAAATGGGAGTGGCTCACTAATGGTGTTTTTCCTATGTTCAAGCATTTAGTGTTTAAGGTGTTTTGGATGGGGATCTAGTAACAGTATGAAAGTATAATAGTGCTGATGATATTACTCCTACAATCATCAGAACATCTTAACACAAAATAATACACCATACTAGTGTAAATATCAACATGCTTTCAACTATATGTACTACTATTTAACAGGCCACACTACTGATACATGTCAATGTATCAGTAGTATGAATATAAAATGTAAATGATATTTAGCTATAGTATATTAGTAGCATAATTGTTTTTAGTTTTAGTTTTAGTTATAGTTTTTAGTAGTTTGCTCAAAGCTTATTGGCTTGGGACTTTGTAAAGACATGTCTAGCTCCATGCACTAAAATGCCTTGAACTCCTGGCTTTCAAAAATGCTATATGGCACACTTGTGCTTCCAATGAAAAATTGCCAGCTTTTGGGTAA
>NW_024533967.1:0-51723 GCF_016097555.1 Gigantopelta aegis | reverse complement strand
CTTATAACTGTCATTACTACCTTTTGATGTATTTAAAGTACAATAGTAACTAGGTTTAACTAAACAACTTTAATAAAGGACCTTGGTGTAATCACTTACTGATTTTTAATACTGCCTAACAAAACTGAGTATACGATGAATTAGGAATGTAATTAATTTATATTTTTAAAATCAATAATACATACTCATTTATCTTATATTATCATATACATCAGTACTTATCTTGATTTAATGGCTCATACACTGGGTAGTAATCATGATGAATTGTTGGTCCATTCTACTTAGATACATTCTTCGTCTGTTACTTCAATTGATGACTGTCAAATGTCTTTAGTTAGCAAACCATATCTTTATTTTTTACTGAAAACCTTTTCATTCACTGGACTACTCTCACTCTACTCGCTTTAAGTACTGGAACACTAATGAACCACACACACACACATACTACCAGTGGTAATAGTTACTATTATATAGGTACTGACCTTTATATATCAATATTAGTATCACAATTAATATAACAACTCTTAATACTAGGAAGATGATAATACTAATATAACCCAGCAATAACTACATCCTTAGTACTAGATATAAAAGAGACAGCTAATACTCACAACCCTAATCATATATATAATTTTACCTACTACGGACTTATCTATGCTGGAGACTGAGGCCTTGTTATAGTGGGTGTAGGTTGATATTGGAGGTATTTCCTGCAGTAAGTTAAGGATTGTCCTACCAGTGTCACATAATATGTTAATTATTTAACATACAAAAAACACTCACTTGTTTTGGACATTGAATCTCCGTCCAGTTGTCATGGTAACCACCAGATTCCATAATTTGTTTGTAGTTGTAATATTAAATGAGAATGATCCTCCATTAGTTAATACACTAGTAAGAGGGATACTGATAGTCTTACTGATATACTTCCATAAACGAAAGCTCTCACTTCGTACATAGAGTTATCAGTTATATTAATAATAGTTACATTGACTGGAAGGTACTATTGTCACCAGGTGAAACGAGTACGAACCTCAAGAGTCACTTGACCAGGAGATGTGTAATTGATATTAGTTCAGGTATTGATGGTAATACCTATTGTATATATAATATTAATAATATTATGATTTATGTAAATATTGAATATATTGTTTTAACTAACAAATTTATAACTTACTTGTGTATATGTTAGTAATTATAAAATACTATAAATTAAATTTAATAATTGTTACATAAACTATCAATTACTATTGTTACCATATGACATATATGGTATATTACCTTCACTAGATATAATATTACTTTTAAGATGTTCCTCATACTACCTCATATATGGTAGTATTACCATTTACTATTGATAGTCCTCGTAATACTACAGTAGTAGCTCTCCGTATTATCCCTCCAGCAAACACTGGACCTACACTAGTACTACCCATCAAATTATCATCAACACATCCAGTTAGATTAGAACATGATAACATATTATAACGTTGATTTGAAACTATCCTCTCTATTCACTAACACAATACACCTCTATATCATCAATATCTTGACCCCAGTATGAAGAAATCTCCATGATATATTAATATTACCATTAGATGAATACATTAACTGTCTGGAACATTGGAGCTAACAGATAACAGAGATATATCATATAGACACATTGATATAACACAATTACCTCCTCTCATTGTCATAAAGGTAATTATTTGAATCACTGGGTTCACTCTTTAATAGACCAATGGTGTCTCCCATGGCAACAGCTATCACAGTAACATTATATGTAGTACTGGGGATAATGCCCCTGATAATTAGTGTAGTATTAGTAGTATTTAAATGACATCAGAGGGAGGAAGTGGTACCATGACAACATGATAATAACTAACAGTTGGAGTACCCAGTTCAATAGGAGGTGACCATGTTAGTTTGACACTTGTATCATGACATCCATTTCTCTCACATTAAGAGGAGGACCAGTATTACTGATAAGAGAGAGTATCATAATTTATGACAACAGTAATGATATTATCTATATACCTGCTATAATGATTGTACTGTTTGATAGAGACCTGATCCTATACCATTACTAACATACAGGTATATGTACCATTATCTTCATGGTAACATTAGTTATTGTAATATATCCATCTACTGATGTATTAAAATGATCACCAGGAGTTATGAGTGTATTATCTGGACTAGTCCAAGTCACATTAGGTACAGGATTACCCTCTATATCATAAATGCTATCAAAGTCCACTGTATTACCAGATAGTAACTAGTTGAGATCTTCCATCTCTTGTAGCAGTAGGAACATCTGTTAATATAATACACAATACTTTAGTTTAAGTTTATTATATTATTAAATATTTACTTACATTGTATATCTAGTATAAAACTAGTGGTAGTTGATCCAGCATTATTAAAACAGTAAGTGTATAGTTACCAGACTGGTTACGTTGAACATTAGTAAGTGTTATATTTAGTCTGTTAGTATAATATCATTACTGGCCTTAGATAGTAGGGGTTGACCCTCATGTGTCCACTGTGATGTTTGCAGAGGAGGGGAATGGAGTAGGATCTCTCCTATAGTTAGGTTTACTGTAATATTATTACCCTCTATCACTGACTGTGTACTAACAGGACTTAACAGAGATGGAAGAAAAACTATGAAAAAAATAAAACCATTTATATATTGATAGTAATGCAATTATCGTACCTGAGAAAACCAAAGTTAATTTTCTCGAGATTTCTCCTTGGTGGTCCACATTGTACTTGTGACAAGTCAAAAATCACTGTCAAATTTACAATAGTGAAATTGGTGTGTGAAAAGCAACTGATATATTTGGTAGCAACTTTCCAGAAACTCTAATTTTACCAATTAAAGTACTAGCTTTAGGTAAAGGACCTGTAACTTGACCAGACACATCAAAATTTGGCAAAATCAATAATCCAGTATCACTTTGTCTCTTTCACAAGCCATCTACTTTGAAATTGTTCACCATTAATGAATACTTTACAGTAGATAGATACATCGAGTGTCCCTTCTTTAGCAAAGACTAACCTGGACCACTGTTAGTATCAGTATTGTATTATATGTGACTTCACCTAACAATAAATTAGTTGAAAAGACTGTCAAAAGAAGGCACTAATCCACATACTGTAACACTGACTGAAACAGATAACAGATTGTGTCAAGTCCTCTAAAGCTTACATTTTTTTTCCCGGAGATTAAAAAGTATAAATTTCCCAACGTGGACCCAATTCTACATTTGAATTTCATAGCATGAATATCTTTGTAATTATGAACTCTCTATAAATAGTTTCATTAACTATAGCATTCAACATAGCCACAAAGAAGGTACCTGCTAGAACACAACCTAAAGGAAAAAGGAAATGAGTGAAAGTGAACTTACTAGCATCATTAAATTAGTAATTTAAATATTTCATAAATATACTTGGAGTAGGTGTAAGACCTTTAACTTAAAGGGTCAGTGTATCTTATGACCAACCAAATTCCAATATTTTAAAAGCTTATATTTTATTTATCAAATTTGAAATATTATAAAAGTAATATAGTTTACTAAAATTAATAATGAAAACTTAAATATATTTTTACTAAAGTTTAAATTTCTGAAAACTTAATCTCAACTACTTTTAAAGTTATAATTTCAGTAAAATAATTATAATAATAATTATAGTTAATATTTTAAAAGTTGTATCTTTTTGAAAGCTCAAAAAATGAAAACACTATATATAGAATTTTTAGTTAAGATGTAAACATGTCACTATCATATAAGACTACCAATTATCTTTTCTAACGTGCGATTGTTCCTTATTCTAGATGTACTTCATATGGGATGAGTGATATGGCTTTAGGCCACCATAGGTTTCAATTTAAATAATAGTTTCCTAACTATAATAATACAATAATAACCAACAGCTGAAGTATCGAGTTTCACTAGGAGGACAGATTACAATAACTAATGTTACCAATGAAGATAATAGTATACCTCTCTATTGTTAGTAATGGTATAGGATCAGTCTCTATCAAACAGTACAACTCGTTATAGCAGGTATTTACATAATGTGAGTGAGATGGACGTCACTGACACAATTAACGTGGTCATCATCTACTGATGTATTAAAATGATCACCAGGAGTTATGAGTGTATTATCTGGACAGTTCAAGTCACATTAGGTACAGGATTGCCCTCTATCTATCAGTAAATGCTATCAAAGTCACTGTATTACCAGATAGTATTAGTTGAGATCTTCCAGTAGGAACATCTGTTATATGTATTAAACAATAGTTATATAATGCCATTACTGTTATTAGATAATAGGGGTTGACCCTCATGTGTCCACTGTGATGTTAGTAGAGGAAGAAATGGAGTAGGAGCTCCTCCTACATTTAGTTTACTGTAATATTATTACCCTCTATCACTACTTGAATACAAGCAAGAGTTAGCAATGATGGACTAACTATATAAGTAGATATATTTTATAAGTAAATTTGATGTCCCTTTTACGTCTGGGAACTCATAAGTTGAATTCTCTTAATTCTAACCCTTTGGTCCAACAACTTATTAGTGTGAAAGTCAAAATTTCTTGAAAGTTGAGAATAGTCAAATTAGTTTTTGAAAAGTAAGTTGGCAGCATCTGGTATTGCTTCATCTTCTACTATCACATTACCAGCTACATTGGCTGGTGGAGTGGCAATCTTAGCAGTAAGGGTATTGTTTGAGCTCCAGCTCCAAATTAGCCACCCACTTTGTAATGTACAGGAGTTCCATATTGAAATTACTATACAATATAAGAGATACATTGAGTGTCCCTTCATCAGCAGACATTATACCACTACCAGTATTAATAACATTTGTATAGGACACTTGACCTAACGTTAGTGATATTGATACACAGACTGAAAGTACTATGCCCATATTCAGAATATTATAATTAAAATCAAAGTAATACTTTAAATATCCTACAGTTGATGTGATGTGTGGATTTAAATAGGAGTTGCTTGTGTATTGTATGATATGTACATGTAGTAAGTGTTACAAGGGAGACAAAATAAAAATTAATATCTTAATACAATAGTAACACTTATTATACACAATAGTATTTTCATAGATGTATTTCCCATATCATGTATTGTATAGTATAATGCTATATGGTTATGATAATCATAACTCAAAGTAATTTTTGATTGACTAATTCTAACTGTGAGATACTGTTAGAGATAAATAATGGAGTCTATAATTCATTACATGATAATATCGGACTGACAGATTGTTTGAATTACTTATATGGGATAATGATTAATCTGTTTATGTGGAATTATATCTCTCATAATACCTTAAACACATTGTGTTGCTACTATAGATTTAAACCTTGTACTGTTACATAGTAACAATATTGTATCAGAGTTTACAAGCCAATATATGGGGTCATGATTTGGACATTATTATATAGTCAGAGACTTCCCACAAGATATAGTGATACAATTTAACATTTTGGATTGATGTAGAGCATTTTGAACTAACATAACGAAGTCTTCAAAAATTACAAAATATAGTAGTAGACCACATAATGTACAAATTGGTAATTGAAATAACTCATTCATTACAAACTAAGTTATAATGTCTATCATAACAATACTTGTTGATCAACTTAGTTTCACAAACTATCAATTACTACCATATACCATATTCAGTAGTAATACAAGCAAGCATCATGTGATTATATAAAGTTGACCCTTTTTAGCAAATATTAAAATACATTTTATAAAATTGTTAGTTAGTTAAAAAGTTTACTATATAATATTATAATATATAAAATTACATTATATAGTCATTAATATTATCATATACATCAGTATTATCTTGATTTATTGTCTCATAAACTGGAGGAGTAATCAGTGATGATATTGTTCCATTCTACTATATGATACATTCTCTGTTACTTCAATTGATGACTGATCATATGATCCTTTAGTTAGACCATATGCTTCATTTTTTACTGGAAAAGAACTCTTTTATCACTGGACTACCTCACACCCTCTACTCTCTTTAGTACTGGACACTAATAGAACACACACATACATACATAATACATACAGTGGTAATAGTTACTATTATATAGTACTAACCTTTATATATCAAGATTATTATACAATTAGATAATAACTATTAGTATTAGAAGATAATAATACTAATAATAATACCAGCAATACTACATCCACTTAGTACTAGATATAAAAGAGACAGATATAATCAACAACACTAATAATATATATACTTACTACTAGGTCTACTATCTGTAGACTGAGGACTTGTTATAGTGGGTGTGGCTGATATTGGAGGTATTCCTGCAGTAGTAGGAGTTGGTCCTACAGTTCACATAATATGTTAATTATTTGTACATACAAAAAACACTCACTTGGTTGGACAGTGATCTCTCCAGTTGTCATGGTAACCACAGATGTACCATATTGTTTGTAGTTGTAATATTAAATGAGAATGATCCTCCATTAGTTAATACAATAGTAAGAGGTACTATAGTATTACTGATATACTTCATAAAAGAAAAGCTCTCACTTCGTACAATAGAGTTATCAGTTATATTAATAATAGTTACATTGAACTGGAAGGTACTATTGTCACCAGGTGAACGAGTACGAACCTCAAGAGTCACTTGACCAGGAGATGATGTAATTGATATTAGTTCAGGTATTGATGGTATACCTATTGTATAATATAATATTAATAATATTATGATTATGTAAATATTGAATATATTGTTTTAACTAACAAATTTATAACTTACTTGTTTATATGTTAGTAGTTATAATACTATAAATTAAGTTACATAATTGTGTTATAATGAAATGCATATTTTTGCAAACTTGTTACACAATTTAGTTATTGTATATCTAGTTAGCTGTGACATTTCATAATAAAACATGTTAGTTATATTAACTCATTCCTTTTACAAACTAAGTTCCAATGTCTATCATAACATTACTTGTTGATCAACTTAGATTCTCAAACTATCAATTACTACCATATACCATATATGGTAATATTACCTTCAGTAGATATAATATTAGAGATGTTCCTCATATCAGTGCCATTAGTATTGATAGCAGTAATACTACAGTAGTAGCTCTCTCCAGCAAACACTGGACCTACACTAGTACTACCCATCAAATTATCATCAACACATCCAGTTAGATTAGAACATGATAACATATTATAAAGTTGATTTGAACTATCCTCTCTATCAATAACACAATACACCTCTACATCATCAATATTTTGACCTCCAGTATGATGAAATATCCATGATATATTAATAGTACCATTAGATGGAATAACATTGACTGTTTGGAACATTGGAGCTAACAGATAACAGAGATATATCATATATAGGACACATTGATATAACACAATACCTCCTCTCATTGTTATAAAGGTAATTGATCACTGGGTTCACTCTTTAATAGACCAATGGTGTCTCCCATGGCAACAGCTATCACAGTAACATTATGTAACTGTAGTACTGGGGATAATGCCCTGATAATTAGTGTAGTATTAGTAGTATTTAAGATGACATCAGAGGAGGAGTGGTACCCACGACAACATGATAATAACTAACAGTTGAGTACCCAGTTCAATAGGAGGTGACCATGTTAGTTTGACACTTGTATCAGTGACAATCCATCTCTTCTCACATTAAGAGAGGACCAGGTATTACTGATAAGAGAGAGTATCATAACTTATGACAACAGTAATGATATTATCTATATACCTGCTATAATGAGTTGTACTGTTTGGTAGAGACCTTATCTATACCATTACTAACAATACAGGTATATGTACCATTATCTTCATTGGTAACATTAGTTATTGGTAATCTGTCCATCTACTGATGTATTAAAATGATCACCAGGAGGAGTTATGAGTGTATTATCTGGACCAGTCCAAGTCACATTAGGTACAGGATTACCCTCAATATCAGTAAATGCTATCAAAGTCACTGTATTACCAGATAGTACTAGTTGAGATCTTCCATCTCTTGTAGCAGAAAAGATCTATTGACAACATACAAGTTATATTTAACTATATATTAAGATTAACTACATTGTACATCTAGTATGAAGTATCCTGTTGAGTTACCCCCTTCATTAGATGCTATCATACTATAATTACCAGACTGATAACGAGACACAGATGAGAAGGTAATATATGGATATACTGATATATTAGGATTAGTACTATCAGGACTAATGACCACTTCATTATAGAACCAAGTAAAGTGAGGTAATAGAGGATAACCTGTTGTGTTCTCAATATTAAATGAAAAGGTAGTGTTCTCTATCACAGACTGTGGAAATGATGCTTGACGAAGTGTGGGAGGTTCTAAAAAAAATTAGCACGAAATTATTGCAATTATTAAAGGACATTTAATACTTGTATTTTTACTTACGAATAATTCTTAGATAAAATCTGCCAACAATAAACTCACCACTACCACATCCAATAACAGTATTATCAAATGAAATATTAAAACTCAATATAGTTAAATTAGTATGAATGTACCCTCTCCTTCAGCACAAAGTTGTCAAAGAATGACTGAGCAGGTGTACCATTAATATTTAATGATATAAAGACAACATCTGTTTCATTTCTTATAAATGACCATCGTGTTCTCCTCTGTACACCATCTGTAGTTCGGTTTCAATAAAACAATATAACTGGACATTAGTAGCATTTTCTAATGCAGATACAACAGGTATAACATTGTCTAAGCGTCTCAGGAAACAGTAGTAGCCTCTAATGATTGGCCTAGAGCTGTGTTTCCAACGACAATTAACAACAAGAACACGCATAACATTGTCTTACTTGCGGGCAAACCCTTTGTTTGTAGTGTTATAAAAAGTTTGGTCCGGGTGGGTCCAAATTTGCACTCTATTGAAGTTAGCGGCACATTCCTCAAGTACTAGAAAACCACGCCTTATTAAATATTTGTGGTTTCAAGTATTTTTGATAGGGTGGAGCTGCATTTGCTGTATACGGAAAACTTACAACAACATTGTATATAGGGTGGAGCTGCAGATACGGGAAAACTTACAACAACATTGTGTGTAGGACAGAACATTCCATCGATTTAGTTAATATATTATAAATGATAGCCAATTAAATCCTTTCTAACAGTTTGTGTTTTTTTAAAAATCACTTTTTCATATTTTTTCTAAAAACAAAATTTTGGGGATAAATTGTTAGTATAAACAATAATCAAGAAACTAGCACTGTAGTTACTGGGTCTCCCGGGAACGTTTGTCCTTAATTTCTTATACTAGATTGTTTTGCATACAAATTTAAAAAAACCATTAGGTTATTATAAACATTTACATGAATTTTATTACTGAGTTAAAAACAGTAGTTAAAAAAATAGTGGTTTTACAAGCTTCACATTCTTATGTGTGCAAATATAAGATCATAATGGCTTGTAATATACAAGGTGACAACATCATTCAATGGACTTCGTAATATAACATCATTACAATGGTTCACAAAAATGGACTCAAAAGCCAGCAATAAGAGGAAATGTACTAAAATGAACAAATGGCCTTATTGCTGGGTGGTAAAGACCCACCCATATCAAAACAACTGACGATTCTATTTGTACTAACTTGACACACTTGAATATCATATTGTCGTTCACATTCAATGTCTCAAAAAGCCAGCAATAAGAGAAAAATGTACTAAAAAATAAGCAAATGGCCTTATTGCTGGGTGGTAAAGACACACCCATATCAAAACACCTGACGATAGTACTTGTACTAACTGACACACTTGAATATCATATTGTCTTTCATATTCAAAGTCTCAAAAGCCAGCAATAAGAGAAATGTACTAAAAAATAAACAATGGCCTTATTGCTGGGTGGTAAAGACACACCCCATATCAAAAACAACTGACGATAGTACTTGTACTAACTTGACACACTTGAATATCATATTGTCGTTCACATTCATAGTCTCAAAAGCCAGCAATAAGAGGAAATGTACTAAAAAATGAACAAATGGCCTTATTGCTGGGTGGTAAAAGACACACCCATATCAAAACAACTGACGATAGTACTTGTACTAACTTGACACACTTGAATATCATATTGTCGTTCACATTCATAGTCTCAAAAAGCCAGCAATAAGAGGAAATGTACTAAAAAATGAACAAATGGCCTTATTGCTGGGTGGGAAAGACACACCCATATCAAAACAACTGACAATAGTATTTGTACTAACTTGACACACTTGAATATCATAACTTAAATATAGTTAATATATATCATAGGATGATTAACTCTCCCTGATGTATCGCAAGCTACTACTTCACCCCCAACAATGTCTTAACACAGTAGGTCGACCTATAGATGACATGATGCAGGTATTAATCATTTATGATAGGACACTCACATTATCCATGAGGTGATGAATGCTAATTCTCAAACACAACAAGGCCTTGGACATACCTCCACATACATCATGCTCACTAATGATACATTTGACCAACTTTCTGTAAGTGTCATAAACTAGTTCAAATTGTCGATGACCATTTTTAATAGGATGACAAGTTATGTTCAAACTCAATCCTTGCCACGAAAGAAACTTTCGTCTCTCTCTGTCATATACCACAGTAAGCTATAATTATGTTACTGACATGAAACGTTTACCTGGGACATTATAGACTAGCAATGTCAAGTTTGAAATTATTGTACTGACAAAGCATGTCCTCCAAACCCAATTTTTCAACCTAAATGGATGGAAACAATGGAACGAAAGTGTTGTCAATGGTTCCCTTTTGGACAAGTATATGAGGAGTACTGTTAATGTAGGAGATATACCAACAAGCAGCAAACGAACTGCTGGAACAATTGAGGCATGGAACCTCATATTGAAAGAAGTGACCACCCAAAACACAGAAAGCGATCAGATCTTTTATATAAAGGAACACTACTCAATTCACTTTGGAGGCAGTTGGCTTATATTGACAATCTGTCCTACTAAAGACAGACAAAACTAAAAGTAGAGTACATTATATGTACAAAATATACCTACATGTATTCAGAAACAGCTTGATAAACCCAAAAGTAAACAGCTTGAGGAGAAGTGGTCAAAAAGATCTAAGAAGCCAGAACAAAACGTAATGGGTCATTACCAAAAGCCTCCAAAGAAGGATTGTATGCATAGGAAAGGTTTAGGGATAACTTTCACTTTCCTCACTTAGGTACCAATATGATGTAGTTAGCAATGCAAAATCATCCCACATGTCCATTAACCAAAGTCAGATGACTAATGTATATACACAAATACATATTATAATCTCCTATAGGGAAGGCTGTGATGGAACATTGTCTGAATGCAATGTATGATTAATTAAGTGTTTAATGTATTTAGTACTTTTACTTTAATGCAGGAAAAACAAGAAGTCATTGATGATAATGAAGAGTTGAAATCCTCTAGGGGTGATGAACACAATGATGAGGATGAAGATGTCATTATAACTTCTTTTCAACCTTGGTTGTTACCATCACGACCTGTGAGTTAATAAAGACTTACCTTTGACAAGATGTTTTTATATGACAGATCTTTGAGACTTGAGCACCAGGAGTTGTGCTATAGACCTAACAAGGTTTTTGAAAATAAAACCAGCAACCCTATGTTGATAAAACTGTGTCCTCCAGTTATTGCATGTAACACCCCTGGCAAACAACATCTGGGTGGGTAATTAGAAACCCAAACTTTGAAGCATCGATGAAATATTTTAATAGGGTATACCACAAGCAGAATTAACCCCAGTACAAAAAGAATACTTAAACATTGAGTGTGCAGTAGAAGATAACGTTGTTAATTCACAGATGATAACAGTACTCATTTATTTCTAGGCAAATGATATAATATATGTAATTTAATAGACATTGATGACATCAACACACATAGATTTTGGTGGCAGAATGATTAATAGAAGGAATAGAATTACTTGTTGATGCTGTTACTGTTCAATCAATGGAGGTAATAGAGATTTAAGAAATATACAACTGTAATCAAGTAAGATGTTTGTCTAATTAACAGAAAGTGTATAATATGTATACAATCACTGAGAAACAATGTCCTATTTGCAAGGAGGTCTGTTATAGTGATGATCACTGTGTTGTTTATATTAACAATTAGATATATTGTGAGAAGAGTACCACAAAAATACTATTAATTTCAGTAGTTGGACTAAAGAAGACCGCATATCAGAATTGTGGTGAAGAAAATATCTTGTTACTCAGATGAATCAACCCATCATTTGTAAGCTGTTATTGTGGACAATAATGTCATAATAAAGCCTACAGATGCATACCTTGCAATGAACGTCTAATGACTGTTAGCACAAAAGTTGCTTCATTACCTGATGTACAGATAATAGGCATTTCTCGAAACACACATTCAAGTAAAAATCAAACAAGCCATTGTTGCTACAAGAGTAAGATGCAGGCAATGTAATTCATCTGATATTATATCTGATAGGTCAATTACAATTGAAAGTACTACCAGACATGATTACACCTCAAGAACTTACAATTACTTGGAATAGCTGTTAGTACTGATTACAATGAAAGTTTCCTTTTAATCTTGCTTCCATTTAGGTTCATCATGGACATCCAACATCTGTAGATACAGGTCACTGTAAGTTATTATACAGCTATAAGATACCTACATTAAAAACAAACACAATAGACACTGCATTAGTGAAAACACCAGGTGGAGAATGGATTGAATATGATGACAATAACATAAATACTAACTATGATTACAACAGAAATATAGATTACATTTCAGTGAGTAAAGATAATGAAAACCAATGCATCATTATGATTGCCTCTTAGAGAAATTATGTCTAGCTATATACAAGTCTGATGAGTCTGAGGTTAGCATGCAATTATTGTATATCACATAATACATATTGTAATTCATTTTGCTAACTATAGACTGTATTAAAAGTGATTGATTGTCCACCAATTTTAACATTGAGAGAAGTCAGTCTGTTTTTAAAATGTGCATACTTTATTGTTATAATATTTCTATCAGAGTCCACTTGTTGTTGTTAATGAAGACAAGGAAATAGTAAGTGCATTGCTAGCAAAAAATTTATTCTATATATTTGAATAAAGGACTGGAAAAGATTTAAGGCACCATACAATACTTTACAGCCAGGAGTGTGGCTAACTGCAGAAGTAAACAGTGTGTATATTATGTATAAATATATATATACATATATATACTCAGTATATATAATAGTAATATACTTGTGTAGGTGATAATGAATTACTTAATATTGTTAGCAAAAGATGTAAGTCAAATCATTTTACATGCACGTCACAGAAATTGTTAAAACTAGAGAAACATAGCCATTGTCGACTCCACATTCCTTCCATTATTAAGAGCAAGAGGCTTTAGTGGTGTTATAAAAATATGTAAGGACTTTTACAATTTTTAACAAGTATGAAAGTAATAAATTATAGGGCAAAAATCTGTTAGAGAAAGACATGATCATATTTCCTATTCATTGTCCACAACATTGGATTCTCATCGTCATGTGCCTTAATCAACACAATATATGTTTGGGATACATTACATAGGGGGTCGTTGATGTAAATGATAAGGTCATATATGAAGTTGATTCATATCATAATAGTCGCCTCATTTAATAAATAGCAATATGGTAAGAAATAATTACATAAGATAACATTTAAAAAAACACAGGCTATATTTGTGTAGATTGTCAAGTTTAAACTATCCGTTAGTAATTGGAGATACTGTGATTCCAAAGTACATTACACATCCGCAAATGTACTTTTATGGTACTTATATACACACCAGATGTGCAAAAGTCCAACACAGAGTAATGCCTGTGATTGTGGGGTATTTGTCTGCATGGTAGACATCATTCACCTGCATACGGTCATTTTACATTTACAGGCAGCAAAGTGTTTTATTGAGAAGAGAAAACTAATTTTAAAGAAGTAAGTGTAAAAATGTCTACTTGTACAAGCAGGTTACGTAAATCATAGAGTGAAGCTCAAATAGCTTGAACAATGATCTTGTTGGAGCTAAATACTCTTCAAAGCAAGAAAGTTAGTGATTCACATAAAATGCTTAGATAAGTCTTTTCTTATTGATAACCAGCCTTGTCCACTATGTCTGAAAGCAGCAGCAATGATAAATGAATTTCCACCAGTACACTTTAACTCTAATTATGAGTTCTTAAACACAAAACACATTCTATTCATTTCTATTTTAGTAGTTAATACCAAACAGAGACAAGTGAAACAATGCAATCAGAAATGTCAGCCATTAATGTCCACAAAATGCCATTAAATAAGAGCAATGATTTGGCATTTAAAAACATTTCATCCATTGATGATACTTTTACTGTGTTATCATTGGATAATGAAAAGCTTAACTAAAAGATATAAAGAACTTGACAAACATTGAAAAATATATTTCATCTAAGGTACAGTCCATCTCAAATGTGTAATCATTAATGATACACTCAAATAAAATGTAGACAGTATACTTTTTTATAAATGTGTTGAAGACAATTAGTAACAACAAATTTGAAACCTATTATACAGTCAGTAATTGAAACAATCAAATATGTCCATGTTTGAATGATACTCTATTGTAAAGGATTTGGGCTATGTTGAAGTCATAAACAGTGTAGACTTACAAATTTGCATGACAAAAAATCCATGTCCGAATTTGACAGAGTGAATCCATGTTTTTACATGAAATGTAAGTTATAATGAAGAAGTCTTGAGCATGTATTATATACAACAGAGATCTACTGGATGACCAACGTATGGAGAGATATTCCTGATAATTTGTCCTAGTTTGGTGGAAGAGGATATAGTATTAGTGTGAAAAACTAATAAACACCTTCACTATTATCACTTTTATCTATTACAGTTCATTCCAACATGAGAATAAGGATATATTAGTATATACTATTTGTGATAAATAAGTGATAAGGCTAATGAACTTATTCACACTTTCAGGTATATTTACATGTGATACTGCACGTGATTGAGATAACTTACAGGAAAGCAGTTGCTACATGAGGACAACAGTAATGAAGGAAGCAAGAAGATATAACAATTGGAAAATTAAATGTGAAGGTTGATAAAAAGTTTAATTAAAAATGGGATACACTACCATAACTTTTAATCATAAGACACATGCCCTGACATCTACAGAAATGTATATATATGTAAGGTGTGTGAAAAGCATAGGTAAGATTTTAACATTTTACATTAGTCAATTAAACTTAACAGTATGTGGCCAAGTTATCTCAGAATATCATATGATGAGGATGATTTGAGGTAGAGACTGTTTATTACATGTTGACATTATTTATAAAAAGATTGACAACTTACAAGAACATGGATCCTTAAAATAAGGTATGTTGTTCATGAAAATGAGTACACTCATCATACTTAATACATTGTCTGTTAATATCTAGCTGTTCAGTAGCAGAAGTGCATATGGAAATGTTCCACCAGATTACATAGAAACCATCAAAACTTAGTCAACTCAGGTACAATAAATTACATAAATACTGAGTGATTATAATTTCAATCTTTGTTATCTTTAGCTGTGTGATGGAGACAATGAAGTTAATTATATAATGGATCGTAAGCATACTGTTCTAATAAATTCTATGTTGATTGATATTTAGTAGAAGATTTAGAGGACAATGACATACTCCTTCCATCATTACATCTGAACCAGTAATAGATAAGGATGATATATTTTGTAACTGAACAAAAATGGGGCAAGGAATTTTACCTTAAAAGTTATCCAAACTTTAGACGTGACAAATCAGATCAGTATGTTTTTTCATATATGTGAATACTATAGATAATATTCTATCATTGTATCAGTGACTGCATATTTACAAGAGGTTCCTTAGAACAACAATCAAAAGCAAATGAGTATTTTACAAATATCATATAAAAATTCATGTTTTGATAATACAAAATAGCACACAATCAGACAACTATTAAATGGAGAATGTTATAGTGATTTTTGTTAAAGTAAAGTATGTGGATGATGATTGGCCAAGTGACCTTGATGATATGGTGAGAATATCAGTCTAACAAACAATTACTTCATACAGTTTCATGTAGATAATGGAAATTAATTACTATTTACTTGCTTTGGCAAGTGATTGTCTAAAAAAAACCTGTTTTCTATTTAAATGATTTTATGAAATCAATCGTCTGGCCAGAGGTAATTCCAGATAATAAGTCGTAAGCTATAACCTCATTGAATTATACTTATAGATTCTCACTTTGTTAATAATGGATAAATTTCACTTTTCATATGAAAAGGCAGTTAAGTCCTCGTACAAAGACAACTTCCCTGTATCCAAACACAAAGTTCTTGATTTTAAGTTATTAACTTGAACTCTATTGTAGTGATAGAAATGACATATTGCTGTATTTTAATATGAATCTCATAGTCATATTGATCAAATTTGTACTGAAATGCTTGAAAGAAGTCAGAAATTTTAATATTAATTGGAAACCTGAAGTTATACTGGACTTACAAACCAATCTTAAACCAATAAGAGTCTCATATCCTACAACATAAGCACTTGATGCACATCAATAATGCTTTGAGCAGAGTATACTACACTTATGTTTGCTATGCTACCTAGGCATCAATACAAAACGCTGACCTTCAGAGATCTTTCAGTGCAGTCTCATATCCAAAATAATACAATTTCCTTATAGCATTGTCATGTGGTGATGAGACATTAATTAGGCTTCTGCAGCAAATAAGGAATGCAGAATGCACATTAACTGCAGCAACACATACCCGGTTTTTAAGATCCACCTACAGGAATGTGCTGCTGCACGAATGTGCTGCTAACTTCAAACAGAGTCTAATATCTGTAGCCTGAGGATTTGATATAGTGGTGTGGCTGACATTGGAGTATTCCTGTAGTAGTAGGAGTTTGGTCCTATATTATTAATATATAAATTACATGAATGTCCATTGTGTTTGTCTTAAATCTCCATTTCTGGTCACTCTACAATAAAACTCAACATTAGAACTTTACTACCGCAGCTATCACAGGATTAGCACCATCACTACCTTTAGGAATAATTGTATCATTTAAATCTTGTCCTAGAACATACATAGTATGTTTAGTAATAAAAGACTCGGACAGACATCATATCAACAGATATAGAGTTAATACTAGTCACTAGTAAAGACTCTAATAGCTGACAAATTTACAAATGAACAAGACAAAATAATACTCTCACACTGTGTAAACTTTAATAAAATGTTAGCCAAACCCACTAGTTATAATATATATATTCATAATTGAGAGTTAACTTATTCCAATTCTGTGAGATATCTTTGTTATGATTTTAAAGAATATACTATTACAAATTTATTAAAAAATAATTTGAAATACTTTGTGTATTTAGTTTTCAATTTATTTCCTATAAATATATGCTGTTTAATACCATTAGTTATAATGGACATAGTAATGCTTAGTATTGATACATGTAATTGTAATAATTGACTGGATTAAATACTTAACTTCTAATTAGTTGAACTATTTGTAAATATTTTGTCATACATTATTACAACTTTAATAAAATAGAACTATTTTGTTGTTAGTTTTTAATTTATCGCTTATAAATAATATATATTGTCTAAACAATGTATTTAAAAATTACACATATAGAACTGAATATTTATAGTTTAAAATCAATAATACATACATCATATATACTCATTAATATTATCGTATACATCAGTACTATCTTGATTTATTTGTCTCATAAACTGGAGGAGTAATCAGTGATGATTGTTGTTCCATTCTACCATATGATACATTCCTCTGTTACTTCAAATTGATGACTGATGAATACCATATGCATCATTTCTGAACTGTATCATCACATGGATCTTTTACTCTCTTTAGTACTGGACACTATATAAACCACACATACAGTGATAATAGTTATAATTATACGGTACTGGACTTTTATATATCAAGATTATTAAACAATTAAGATACACAACTATTAGTACTAGGAAGATAATAATACTAATAATAATACCAGCAATAACTACATTGTATTTTGAGAAAAACATGTCCATTATTAATTTTCTATTACATTAATGACATATTATCTACTGGACCATAACATGTACATATCATAACATGTACAGATATTATGACATACCTTTAGTTTTTTATATAAGATATAGAAGATAATAAGTCCAATAAGAACAGCAATAGCTATTATAATAATAATAGCAATAACAATACCAGCAACTAGCTCCACCACTTAGTCCTAAATATAATATAGAGATATATATATATACGATAATAGTAATAACTTACCGCCACTAGGTCTGTTCTCTACAGGAGGATTTGTAGTGGGTTGCGATTGATATGGCAATTGATATTGAAGATATTTATTTTGATAGTAGGTGTGGTTGATAGTCCTATAGTTGATGTGGTGATGATGGATTTAGTGGGTGTGATGATATTGCAATTGATATTGAAGATATTATTTTGATAGTAGGTGTGGTTGATAGTCCTATAGTTTATGTGATGATGATGGTGTAGTAGTAGCTTATGTATTGAAATGTAATGTATATTATGTATTGAGTAGTACAGTGAACAAACCATTAGGACCTTTATCTTATATATATACACAAACACTATAATAACCTCTATACATCACTACTATCAGGGTTGATATGATAACATCTCTAGTGGTTGTACATATTGTTTAATAAAGTAATAATATGAGTAGACTCACTTGGTGGATAGTGATCTTTCCAGTAGAATAGCATCAGATGTACCATATCGGTTTGTAGTTACAATATTAAATTGAGAATGATCCTCCATTAGTTAATACAATAGTAAGAGGTACTATAGTATTACTGATATACTTCATAAAAAAAAGCTCTCACTCTCTACAATAGAGTTATCAGTTATATTAATAATAGTTACATTGAACTGGAAGGTACTATTGTCACCAGGTGAACGAGTACGAACCTCAAGAGTCACTTGACCAGGAGATGAAGTGTTTGATATGAACACAGGAATGATGGTATACCTAGAGATGTTATCAGTAATTGAGGAAATGATTAACAAATTAACTAACTCTACAGACACATATAGTCTGTGGTCAATCAGATGATATATTGAAATCAAACACTACATTATGACATAGTCTAATGAAGTTATGTAGTTATTTATTTTACAAAGTAAGTTCTAATGTCTATCATAGCATTGTTTGTTATAGTTACATAAACTATCAATTACTACCATATACCATATATGGTAATATTACCTTAGTAGATATAATATTAGAGATGTTCCTCATATCATACCATTAGTATTGATAGCAGTAATACTACAGTAGTATCTCTCTCCAGCAAACATTGGACCGACACTATTACTACCCATCAAATTATCATCAACACATCCAGTTAGATTTCAGAACATGATAACATATTATAAAGTGATTTGAACTATCCTCTCCATCAATAACACAATACACCTCTATATCATCAATATCTTGACCTCCAGTATGACGAATAATATCCATGATATATTAATATTACCATTAGATGGAATAGCATTAACTGTTTTGAACATTGGAGCTAACAGATAACAGAGATATATCATATATACACATTGATATACACACAATTACCTCCTCTCATTGTCATAAAGGTAATTAGATCACTGGGTTCACTCTTTAATAGACCAATGGTGTCCTCCCATGGCAACAGCTATCACAGTAACATTATATGTAGTACTGGGGATAATGCCCTGATAATTAATGTATATTAGTAGTATTTAAGATGACATCATAGGGAGGAGGTGGTACCATGACAACGTGATAATAACTAACAGTTGGAGTACCCAGTTCAATAGGAGGTGACCCATGTTAGTTTTGACACTTGTATCAGTGACATCAATCTCTCTCACATTAAGAGGAGGACCAGGTATTACTGATAAGAGAGAATATCATAATTTATGACAACAGTAATGATATTTATCTATATCCTGCTATAATGATTTGTACTGTTTGATAGAGACCTGATCCTATACCATTACTAACAATACAGGTATATACCATTATCTTCATTGGTAACATTAGTGTATTGTAATCTGTCCATCTACTGATGTATTAAAATGATCACCAGGAGTTATGACTGTATATTTGGACCAGTCCAAGTCACATTAGGTACAGATTACCCTCTATATCAGTAAATGCTATCAAAGTCACTGTATTACCAATAGTACTAGTTGAGAGTCTCCACACTCGTAGCAGTAAGATCTGTTATGAACATACAAGTTATATAACTACATATTAAAGATCAACTTACATTGTACATCTAGTATGAAGTATCCTGTTATAGTTACCCCCCCTTCATTATATGCTTCATACTATAATTACCAGACTGATAATGAGACACAGATGAGAAGGTAATATATGGATATACTGATATATAGGATTAGTACTATCAGACTAATGACCATTTCATTATAGAACCAAGTAAAGTGAGTAATAGAGGATAACCTGATGTTGTCTCAATATTAAACGAAAAGTCAGTGTTCTCTATCACTGACTGTGGAATGATTCTTGACGAAGTATGGGAGGCTCTAAAAATATTAAACACGCAATTATTGAGGACAGTTAATATTTTTATTTTACTTACGAATAATTCTTAGATAAAATCTGCCAACAATAAACTCACCACTACCACATCCAATAACAGTATTATCAAATGAAATATTAAAACTCAATATAGTCAATTAGTATGAAATGTACCCTCTCCTTCACCACAAAGTTGTCAAAGAATGACTGAGCAGGTGTACCATTAATATTTAATGATATAAGACAACATCTGTTTCATTTCTTATAAATGACCATCGTGTTTCTCCTCTGTACACCATCTGTAGTTCGGCTAATAAAACAATATAACTGAATATTAGTAGCATTTTTCTAATGCAGATACAACAGGTATAATATTGTCTAACGTCTCAGGAACAGTAGTACCTCTAATGATTGGCCTAGAGCTGTGTTCCAACGACAATTAACAACAAGACACAGCATAACATTGTCTTACTTGCGGGCAAACCCTTTGTTTGTAGTGTTACGAAAAGTTTGGTCCGGGTGGGTCCCAATTTTGCAATGAGAAGTCTGCAAAATTAATTCCCTCTTACATATTTGGACCGAAGGGTGTGAGACTGTATTAATTTGGCGAAGAGAAATAGAACTCAAACACATACAAAATCGATTTATCACTTCCTAGGCTGTGTGTACTTAAAGGAGAACTTTAGCCCCCTGAAGAAGTTTTCAAGTGTCCCAAAAAACAATGTCACAGCAGAGAGAAGATGGGACCTGACTGAGGAAGCACTATATAAAAAAGGAACTTGTGCCTCAGATTGTTCTGATAACAGGACAAGAAGACGCATTAGGAAAAAGCTAGTAAACTAGCATTGGAGAGAAGGAGAAGTGTGCTATGAGAGAAGCCAGGATAAGAAAACATGTATTATTTTTCAATCTCTTTTTTACTGTCTTTACAATAATTTATAATATTGTTTCTATTTTCAGTGGGTGAGGTATGTACGATCAAAGACTGAAAAATTATGAATTGTACACTGTTGCCATGCTGACCCAACATTGGGACATCTTGACCTATAATGAGTTTTGAGAGATTTTATGTTGGTATTGAGTGTAATTAGGTATTGTGTGTCATGTGTTTGACTACTGTATATGTGTTGATAGGTTTAATTATGTGTCTCATCCTAGCTCTTCCTCTCTTGTCCTTCCCTTAGCCATCTCTTGGTTTATTGTGTTTTTGGTTATGATTTTTGTTTTGGTCTTTGTCTTATGACTTGAGGCTCTGCTCTTTTCAGTTGTGTATTTAAGTAGGACCTTATCTGATTTGTGTATTCTATTCTATATTTTGATCCTTAAAAATAAATTGATTTCCTGTGAGGAGAATCTCAGTGATGGATTTACAAATGTACCTGTGAACAATTTTACATGGAAGGGAGTCATGAAAGATGTGAAGCAAGTTATAAATGATGTAGTTTTTTTATTATAAAATGTACTGTGAACCTTACTGTAGGTATTTGGGGATGTGATGAGTGGCAAAAGAACGAAACAAATTGACAACTATGAGACCAGATCAGAGCTACACCCTCTATCATTTTATTCTCATGGTACCACATTGGAATTGATTTTATTGGACCATTGTCACCTATGTCTCAATCAGGAATCAATATATTTTAATAAATTAGCAGTTATTTCACAAAATGGGTTGGCACAGCTAACAAAAGAGGATTGTAGGAGTGCCTATGAGTTGTTGGATGAAGGCATGACTGATCAATTTTTTAACAGTGGTATCATTCATCCTTTAATAGCTTTTTATGAAGATGGATCTCCCAAGAATTATAACACCTGCATGATAGAATGATTGAATGCAAAGGCTCCAAAGAGTCGTATTATGAAGATTGTGTTGAAGTCTCAAGTTCCTTTGGTAGACCAAGGCACATATCATGGATATGTAAAAAACTCTTAATTAATTGTACCATAACCTATAATTACATAACATATACTGTCTTTATTTAGATGAAATGTTAAATCTTATAATCAGATCAAATTGGATCGACCAAATGTTTGCTGGACCTATTTCTGGTTAACAAATTTTACAGTATAGGTTAAAATTAGGCAGTAAAATTTGGTCCTAGCTCCAAATTTAAACTTGCATAAAATATCAAAATTTGCAGTAGAAATATCAAAATCTTTTTCCAGCTTTTTTTGATACAACATTAACCATTGAAGATACTTATTGTAATAATTAATCATATTTTAAAATTTTTTTAACCAAGCACTTTGCAGAAATGTAATTTGATTCCTTTATATCTGCAATACTTTAGAGACGTCAATTAATAATATTAAAGAACATAGAAGGCAGAAATTTTTGAAATAAAAGATGAAGGTCATTCTTCTACAATTTTCCTATGGATGAATTTCTTTCTATAATAATATGACACGTTTACAAAAACTATAAATCTTGCTTACTTTAATATCACTCAGGCCTAAATTAAGGTTAGTTGCCTCCAAATGCTAGTTGTTTTTTTGTTGTTTGGCTGGTTGGTATATGAATTAATTGGTATTCACTTACGTTACACTCCACCATGCCACCAATGCATCTAAACAGCAAACAACTATAAGCATAACAGTGATAAACATTAAACAATCACATAATAATAAATTATGGCAATCTATCAATGCAAGGTTGCATAGTTGGTGAAGATTGTAAGTTAATTGCAGAATTGTAGGCATTGTCAAGCCCACACAATATGTTTGTTGAGTCAGCTATTTCGGCATATGATTTGTCCAGTCTAAAAAAAAAAGAGACTATAAATGATTTATGAGTATTAAATTGAAGCTGCCAATCATATTACATCAATTGATCTTGTCCTGTGCTAGCTAGTTTTCATTCTTGAAAGCCAAGAGCAGACGTCCACAAAAGAAATTTAACATGAAACGAGGTCATAAAGAAATAAGAAGAAACATTACTGAAGGGAACTTAATAGTGACACATCATGCATTCACAAACATAAACTAGACCTAAAAAATGCTCACATTTATAATTACCTTAGCATTCTAATTGTAGGTACACAATCAATAGCCATATTTAAAATTTTTGGCTAGTTATAATTTTAAAACCTTGTAATCATTGTTATTATTATTTATGTTATCCAATTCGTACAAAGAAATGGCATCCGTAAAAGTACTAAACTAATTTATCATTTTCTTTCCCCCCCCCTAAACTATGTCAGCAGGTTGATACATTACCCATAGAATCCAAAATCGCAACAACATCTTAAATAGGACAATGAATAATTGATGATTTAATTAATTAAAGGCAATGAACACTTTACTCTGCTCTCATAAATAGGACAGTCATGTACTCATCTCTTCTCTCAACCTTTAACCTTCGTCCCTCTCAACTCATCGCTCTATTTCTAAAATTAATGCCTTCTTTATAAAATTTACTAACAATCCTTCCTATATTTTCTACTGATATTTTCATCCACAATGTCCTCCACTAACTGTTTCTGTCGATCACTTTTGATCCTCTCATTTTTTCTCATCCTTTCTCACTCATCTGCTTCACAAACTCGTTTGTTCCTTTCATTCTCCTCGAACCTCTGTGGAATTCCACTTCTCTTATCATGTGAATCTAGCTCATCTCTAATCATTTTTAAAATCTAAAGTAATATGGTTATTTACTAATCATCTACTTGCTATCACCTTATCACGGCACTAAAACTTATCAGATATCATCATCATTTATTTTATCTCTGTCTTATTAATCATATTATATCCAGTACTTTAATACTATTTTATTTATTATTGGAAAGAAGATCTATTCTGTAGGCCCTTTAAACCAGCATTCATTTTGTCAATAAAAAATAAAAAAACACAGACAAAAAGGTATATGTTTGACGAAACTGCACAAGAGAAGAGGAATAATGCAAAAGTCTGATCATGAAACATCTATCTCCTATATCTATTGTCAATAATTTTTTAAAACTTTGAGTGATGTAAACTGAGGCATGTGCTTCTGAAATAGGTTTGGGCATAACTGTAGATTAGAGATATGGCATAGGCGGTTTTCCTTTTGAATTGAAGAGAGTGTTGTAAATGAGAATAATAGGGTAGTTTTTTGAACCGTGTGTTCAGGGGGTTTTTTTTCAGTATTCAGAAGACCATGACAGTCGTCAAGTCAAAAGCAGGAAGAGAAGATTTATCCACTGATTCAAAACTAAGTCTATATTTTATGAAATTATTTTAAGGGTTTAGACATGCATAAGTGTTTACAGTGTGGTAATAATGGATTCAGTAGATATATAGCCTGCATTTTATTTTGAAGCTCACTACGAACGACTTTTAATTTTGTATTATAGCTTTTCGCTATGCCAAAGTTCTCAATGATCCGTATATTTTTCTTCACCTGGACAATCTCCCAAAAGTATTGAAACTAATGTTATAATTAAAAATTGATAGTTTTCATTTTCATCAATTTCCTTAGAAGATGAAACATCAGACTATTCCTCAGTTTCTCAGTCTTTGAATGAAATGATTGTGAAGGACATGTCTAACCCTGACAACATACTATCTTATATTAAGTTCTTCTTCATATGCCTATTTCTTCTGTAGAAAACTTCAATACATGGTTTTTGTTGACTATATTATAATGAACGGACCTCTGGCCATGTGTCCGTATGATTCCTTTCAAAGGTGAATACTTTTTGAACTCAAGGCTAATATGCTTTATATACTATATAATATTCAATGGTGTCTGACTCTAAAGCAACTCAATGAAAAGTGATAGAAAGTACCCTGGCTCTTTAGATGATATAACAAGCTACTCACATCAACTTGCACAACTAGACAGGGAAGAGCCAAAGAGTACAATACACTAGTGTTAGCAGTACTATTAGAACAAGAAGAGACATTAACTCAAATATTTTCCCTCTATGTCTTAATGGACACCCTCTTTGTCTCGAGTGAAAATTAATGTGGGTAAAGACCTTTAAAAAGAAATAAAGGTCATGCATCACTTCTACTTTAACCCATGAAGTTTCAAGTAGTAAATATATTAATTTATCATCAGAGAACTTTTCTACATGGAACTGCTCCTAGTTCAGTTATTTGTATTTGCTCTTCTCATGGGAATGTGTTGGCAGCATTTGATTTAGCATTTTCCTCATTTCTTTTGTGAGAGCTAGTTCATAAGTCTTTGCTATGTTCATTGGTATGGAAATACTGAATTGGAGGTAACATCTTCACACTATTCTTTCACTCTGATACTTTCCATAGAGATTAATCCAATTGTTTCCTGCACAGTAACTGCTTTTTGATTCAATGGACAGGTTGCAACAATTTATGGTTTGTTTTTTTTTTTATTTTAACCAGTTTGAATGATAAATGATTATTGTGTTTTGTGTGTTTAATGAATAAAAATAAATAAAGCTCATTAATTGTATATGCTTAAGACTTCTTAATAAGTCACTCAAACATCAATTTTCTAGCAGATTTGGAGTTATCAACATAGAAGTCTGGAGATGATGCACCCCTTATTTAAGCATGGTTGGGATTGTTTTAATTAATTACTCCATCATATAATCTTTATCACTAACATACTTTCCCTCCTTTTCTGTTTCTTAACCATACTTATGTTTACAAATCTCAAATCTCAATTACTACTTGTACCATACACCAAAAACATCAAGGACTATACAGCTATATATACTATACATCTAAATAGTGAATTGTAAAGATATTTTACAAATATTTTAGTGTGGTATATAGTGGGATAGCAGACATATATGTCCATTGTACTAATGGCAATGAAAAAGACTGTAAAACTATTATATATAATTATCCTGGACAGTTATTTATGGTTGCTGTTGCCATGGGAGACCACCATCGGCCTTATAGAAAGTGAACTCAGTGATCTAATTACTTTTATGACAATAAGAGAGGTATATCTCTGTTAAAAACTCAGTTATTCACAGTTTTAACACTTTTCAATTCAAAAATTGTTATTGCAATTCTTCACAACACATCGTGACGTGTCCCCATAATGAATAGGCGTGGACTTAACTAGTTAATTGATTTAGGTGCAACAGTGCAAGTCAGTGAATTCTCGTTGTTCGTGTAATCATGGCTATCAAACAGTTGGTATCGTTATTCCATTGTGATTTACTTTTGTATCCGGAGCAACAGGTAAGGGACCTAGTGAAGTTAGAAAATTTCATTTAGGTGTTTTTGTTTTAGCTGTTAGAGTAACTATCACTATCGGAGGTTCTCCATCAGCGATGGTGGCGTCCGTTAATGTTACCGAAGGAGAAGATTTAGTGTTCGTGTGTAGCACTAATGGACTCTGCTGCTGGGATGTCTCTGTATCAACTAATCCGTCAGGATTACAGATCAGGCAGGTGCTTTAGCTTCGACTCGAACCTTCAACATATCGAATGCTGAACGTAATAATGATAACACTGTGGTAACGTGCACTGATGGCACACAGACATCATCGTTTCACAATGGAAGTTTTTTTGTGAGTGTACTGTGGTGTTTTATTCATACACTTATTTTCTTTATTTCAGATAGTCCAAGTATTGATTTTTCTCAAAGTGTGTATACAAGAATTTGAATTTATACTTTAACAATAAATGCTACTGTTGATACTAATCCTATACCTAGTACTGTAATGTGGACCAGAAATGGTCAAGCTGTGTCAGGTTCTGGAATAATAACTACATTCAACTCTATCTCATTTACAAACCTGACTCGGAAGTGACAATGGTACATATTTCTATTTTAGCTAACAATGAGAATAGGTGATGGTAGTGGCACATTTGACCTGATAGTATATTTTAAGTCCATGCAAGGGTGTTATCTATAATTTTAATTTTTACATTATAAATAGTTGGTCCAGAGTTCATTGGAAGAAAGAATGGCAGTACAATTAATCAGCCACTTACAGTAGGGCAACGTCTTATTATTAACTGCACTGTGGCTGATTCAAATCCTACTGAGTATACTGTTATTATCACATTACCAATATAATATACTATAAACTCTTCAATATATATTATAGAAAGTGTTATGAGTAAGTATGGAGGCATATACACTTGTACTGCTAGTACCAAGTGTCAGCTTTGCCATTCTAATTTATTTCTGTGTCAGTGAATGAAGTGTCACCAAGTAAGATGAATTTAAATCTCTTTATGACGATAAATTTTTATTTATCTGTAGCTGTCACATCAACAATGAGTACAACAACGTATGACAGCTTATGATGTACAAACAATAATGCACCACAATGACACCATCAACAACACCGTCTGGAGGTAGTAATTATATCTGTTGTACTACTATTTTACATGTTATTACAGGTTTTTTTGCTTTACTTCTAGCACTATTATGGTGGTAATAGTTGCGGTGGGTTTTCTATGCCTGGTTTAATTACTACATCTTATTTCATTATATCTTAAAGACATGACTGTTTACTTTTCAGTTTTATTAGTTGTTAGAAAGATACATTTTGTTTGAAAAAAAGATAATTCGATATGATATCCGTTTATCCCCGCGGATATGGTAAAATTAGAAATTTAAAAATTTATTATTGGAAACCCAACCGTATAGGCTCAAACTGTTTTTAGGTAAAGACCATGTTAAGTGTAACTGTGTTGGGTTTCTTCGTTGGAAACACCAGCTCTAGGCCAATCATTAGATGCTACTACTGTTCCTGAGACGTTAGACAATGTTATACCTGTTGTATCTGCATTAGAAAATTGCTACTAATATTCATTTATATTGTTTTATTAACCGAACTACAGATGGTGTACGAGGAGAACACGATGGTCATTAATAAAAATGAAACAGACGATGTCGTCTTTATATCAGTAAATATTGATGGCTACAACCTGCTCAGTCATTCTTGACAACTTTATGGCTGAAGGAGAGGGTACATTTCATACTAACTTGACTATATTGAGTTTTAATATTTCATTTGATAATACTGTTATTGGATGTGGTAGTGGTGAGTTTTATTGTTGGCAGATTTTATCTAAGATTATTCGTAAGTAAAATAAAAATATAACTGTCCTCAAATAATTGCGTGTTTAATATTTTAGAGCCTCCCATAACTTCGTCAAGAATCATTCCCACGGTCGTGATAGATAAACACTGACGTTTTCATTTAAGGATTGAGACAACATCAGGTTATCCTCTATTACCTCAGTTTACTTGGTGTCTATAATAAAGTGGTCCTTAGTCCTGCTAGTACTAATCCTAATATATCAGTATATCCATATATTACCTTCTCATCTGTGTCTCGTTCTCTGTCTGTAATTATAGTATGATAGCATCCTAATGAAGGGGTTAACTCAACAGGATCACTTCATACTAGATGTACAATGTAAGTTGATTTAATATGTAGTTATATATTAACTGTATGTCTATCAACAGATCTTACTGCAAAGAGTGTTGGAGAATTGCAACAGTACTATCTGGTAATACAGTGACTTTATACATTTACTGATATAGAGGGTAATGCTGTACCTAATGTGACTTTGACTGGTTCCAGAGAATACACTCATAACTCTGGTGATCATTTTAATACATCATAGATGGACAGATTAATAACTAATGTACCATGAAGATAATGGTACATATACCTGTATTGTTAGTAATGGTATAGGATCAGGTCTACATCCAAACAGTACAACCTCATTATAGCAGGTATATAGATAATATACATTACTGTTGTCATAATTTATCATACTCTCTCTTATCAGTAATACCTGGTCCTCGCTCTTAATGTGAGAGAGAGATGGATGTTCACTGATACAATGTCAAACTAACATGGTCACCTCCTAATGAAACTGGTACTCCAACCTGTAGTTATTATCATGTTGTCATGGTACACCTCCTCCCTCTGATGTCCATCTTACTAATACTACTATACGACGATAATTATCAGGGACATTATCCCCATACTACATATAATGTTTACTGTGATCGCTGTTGCCATGGAAGACACCATTGGGTCTATTAAAGATTGACCCAGTGATCTAATTACATTATACAATGAGAGGAGGTATTGTGTATATCAATGTATCGATATGATATATCTCTGTTATCTGTTAGCTCCAAGGTTCCAACAGTGTAATGCTATTCATCTAATGGTAATATTAATATATCATGGACATTTCGTCATACTGGAGGTCAAGATATTGATGATGTGAGAGTGTATGTGTATGATGGAGAGGATAGTTCTGGGGTGTAATCAACTTTATGATATGTTATCATGTTCTAATCTAACTGGATGTGTTTGATGATAATTTGATTGGGTAGTACTAGTGTCGTCCATGGTTTTGGCTGAGAGAGATACTACTGTAGTATTACTGTTATCAATACTAATGGTCTGATATGAGGAACATCTCTACTATTATACTACTGAAGGTATCGATATGTTATAATGTATTGTTTTACTGCAATATAATCAATTGATTAACCACAGGAATATCTGTATCCTGTAAAGTTAGTTAATTGTTAATTATTTCCTCAATAATTGGATGACACCTCTAGGTATACCTATCATCACTGAACTAATATCAACTACCTCACCCCTGGTCATGACTTTTTGAGGTTGTACCTCGTTCACCTGGTGACAATAGTACCTTCCCAGTTCAATTACTATTATTAATATAAACTGATGACTCTATTGTACGAATGACGAGCTTTTCTTTATGAAGTATATCAGTAATAACTGTAGTGAATCTTACTATTGTATTACCTAATGGAGGATCATTCTCATTTAATATTATAACTACAAACCAAATATGGGAAATCTATGGCATACTTTTCCTACTGAGAGATCACTATCAACCAATGTGAGTCTACTCTTATTATTTACTTTCCTATATAATATGTAACACTCACTGAAGATGTTCTCATAGTACACCTGATTTAGAGAGGTTATCAGTGTTTGTGTGTATAAGATAAAGCTTTTTTTAATGCTACATAATATAATTTCTATTACTTCATTTCTTCTGTTTTGTTCACTTTACTACATAATACATAATATACATTACTTTCAATACATAAGCTACTCAAACTACTACTAAACATCCATCACCACATCAACTGTAGGACCATCAACCACAACCTACTAACCACAATAGTACCTTCAATATCAATTACGGTATCAGCCACACCTACTGCAAGTCCCTACAGAAAGCATCCTATGGTAAGTTAACTTATTACATTATTGTATACTATATATCTCATCTGATATTGTAGGACTAAGTGGTGGAGCTTTTGCTGGATTGTTATCACTATTATTATTGTAAATAGCTATTGTTGTTCTTATTGTACTTATTATCTTCTATATCTCTATAAAATAAAGGTTGTCATAATATAGTGTATGTCATGATATGCTACATGTTATGGTCCAGTAGATAATATGTCATTAATGTAATAGACAAATAGTAATGACATATTTAATCTCAAAATATAATATAGCTATTATCATCGTTTAAGGTGACGCTAATATTACTATATATTAGCATGTTATGAAATTTATTAGTATCTAATTTCTATCTATGAATATAATAGGACATGTACTATCTACTAGGTATGTTGGATACGCTACTAGGTAGGTATTTGGTACAATACCAGGTTATTGTTGATTTGAAAGTACTTATGTTGACCACTAACAAGTAACCTAATATGGTGACTTTTGTGGGTAAAATGAGACCCCTAGTGTGGTCAATTTTTGGCTAGAAGGGTCCTCAGATGAGGGGTCCAATAATTTCTGGGGGCTATGTCAGGGCTGTGTTTTTACAATTAGTTCAAGTGTTAGTGCATTCCTCCCATATTGTGGGTAGCTGTATACTGGGCTTCTACTAATTAGCAATAACTACTTGATTCTGTTGTATGGTCCTTGAAAGGGGATATTACCACATTTCCTGTGTTACTAGGTGTTAGAAATTAAATAAAGTGAACTGCCTATATGACACCTTTCTGTAATAATGCTATTGTACATACTTTGGGGTGTGTTTTAGTATTACTGACTCTTGGTGGTATGAGAAAGGACCCCTGAGAGTGATATCATGTTTATAGTCTATTAATGTACTATTTTGGAATACACTGACATATAATAGTAGTGCAGATAGTAAGTGTCAAATAGTTTATTGTATTGACAGTAACATTCATCATTGGAAAAGTTGTATTGGGGAGTTATTTACAGATATAATACACCACACACACACACACATAGTGACTTCTCATATCACATACATACCACACAGTAAAGGGAGTAAGTAATGGACCATATCAACCATATCATAGTTTTGTGTATCTGATTACATCTCCTACACAACTAGACATGATATCAGCCTCGCTCTTTTTAATGCTTATTCCTATCTACCATATCACGGTGTGTAACTTTCATCCTTATTCTTAGCAGCATTGTATGGGAATAAAGTGTTTATTAGTAACATGTACATGTTAAGGTGTTCAGGTGTGGACAAGTGAGTGACAGTGAAGTGGGTGAGAGATCATACACAAATGTAACACATGTAATGATATAACCACAACAATACTTGGAATTCATTATATCAATAGCTGAACTGATAATCATATAAGATTATCATGTTGTTTGTCAATAATTTTATAACGACATATTTGAACAATAATTGTCTGAGATGTGAGGTTTCTCATTTTTATCAAGCTAGTCTTGGCAAGGCCTCTAATTTCTTAACTTTCTTTGGACTATAACGTCCCTATCTCTCTAAACTTAACACCATATAAGGTTCATTGTGGTTTGATACTTGAATATATGTAAATCAGAGCTGATGTGAAATGGTCATTTTCCTGTATGTTTGTTTAGGAACTTATAATGGGATATTAAGACAAGCACTAGATATTGATTTGATTTATTCACTATTTACAGTGTAAGTTTAATTTAGAGTACAACATTACTTCTAATGAGATGTGTTACTCTAGTCACATTGTTGCTATAATGATTGAGTCACTGTTCCATCTGTCTGGAATGTTTCGAGTCCACTCAATGTGTTGTACTAATTTTGTATTAGTTTTTAGTGTTATCTTTTCTGTGTTGGTTTTTTTTGACAACCTAGTCAGTCTATATGTTTTAGTTTCATTGGTGTACAATATATATCATGTACAAGGTATAGAAATCTATGTTGATATAATTCGCGCTATGTTAAAATGTAACACAAGTGTCTTGTTAATTTTCTATGTGTACAATGAAATAGTCACGATGTGTTGTTGTATTATATAATCATAGTTTTGATAATAGTTTAGACATAAAGGAATTAGATAATACACATTTACACCAATATATTTTCAGAATGAATGACTCTCTCTCTCTCTCTCCTCTCTCTCTCGTCTTCTCCCTTCTCTCTCTCTCTCTCATCCTCTCTCTCACTCTATCAAGTTGAAAGAGAGGAGGAAAGTAAGTCATAATAACTGTAAACATGTCCTTCTTTAACATGTAACATGTACTTTTAACACTCATATGTACTTGTTGTTTTACATTGACAATAACACGTGATACAATTCTCAGCTGTCCATATATCAACATTTCATTTAAATAGAGACTGACTAGCTAATATTCATCATGTCTCCATTATGTAAACTATAAACTAATAATGTGTTTAACATGTGTTGGCTATTATCAGCTGAGGATAAGGTCATTGCTTTTTATATATTGTCTTGATTTACATTAGTCTCTGCTGAGCTAAGGCTATTGCACAATCTAGACTTTTCTTAATAATTGTTATTTTATGTGGTTTTACATGTGACTATCATGTGATAATAGGGGTGTGACAGTTGAAGAACTTGATATTGACATTGTAACTGAACTTAGGGGACCATCGTCAGGAGGTGGTGAAAGTCAAACAGAGCCCCCACAAGAATGGTATCTTATTCATTTGATTCTAATGTTGATATTATATTTTGTATCGCCTGAATTACATTTATGCTGACTTAGAACATTTTCAAAAGAAGCCTCACCAAAGTACGGACAACGATGTACCTCCCCTAAACCTCAACCCATTCAAGAGGTAACCCTTTATTTTGTGTGACTATATTACAATATCTTTTCAATTTGAGCATGAAAGGATTGTCCTATTCCCCAACCACTAAAATAACATTAACATATGGTCCCCCACATAGACCATTTAATTTCAGAGAATACAGACACTGTCTAATTCTACTGGTTTACTACTAACGTATCAGTTGTGACATTGACAAAGCTAGTATTGACTTTATACTCAATAGTATGATGTAAGTAATACATCAACGTAGCGGCCTAGTACTCATACAAAGATTTTACACTATATATTCATACAAGGTTACTATAGTCTGCAAATAGTATCTAGTTACAACTAAAGAGTCTAATGTCTAGCGCTGTGGGAAATATTCTCTTAAAACATTTTAATACATAGTAATCTCTTGTAATTCTAGTAAGCATTGTAACTCTATTATCCTTTGTAATTCTATTCTGTTCTATCTTGTATATGTGAGATATTGCTGTATTATTTATTCTGTAGGTACATTATGCTGAAATAAAGCCCCAAGATTGCCTACAAAGACATCGTCCAACATAGTTTTTATGTGTATTGTGGGTGGGGTTTATAGCGCTGTTTTGTAATTTGCCTCATTTTAATATAACTAACTATTTAGTGTGTAGTCTATTCCTGTTATTCGTAGTAAAGATATTCTCGGATTTTAATGATAATATCTTTTTTTAACTAAATTGTAATAATGTTAGATTTTTACCAGAACCAGTCCACTATTTAAAACGACACATTTTAATAAACTCAATTTTAACGAGTTTTTCATTTGTTTTTTAGTGTAAAATAATTTTGAATTTCATTTTGCAATTATAAACAAATTTTAAAAAACTTTTTAATTCAATGAGGTGGAGCTTAGTATATGTGGGTGTGGTTTGATACACACGTGATACGAATGACATCATTTATAATATTTTTATGAATCTAGGTTACTGTAAATATATTCCCTTGTGTAGTCAATCATAAATTTTTATTAATCTCTTGATATTATATAATCTAGTCATGTTGTAAATACATTGTACATTATCAGCATGAATGTCTACTATACAATTCATCTAAATAGTATCTATTCATCTCAAAAGATTTTTTATTGATACTAATAATAAGGCTAGTTCTATATGTAACATTATTGTCATCCTATTCTATCAACTTCCTCCTAAACAGATAACACATCTACCTACTAATAATAGTTGTATAGTGCATTGCATATATAACATATTACAAATGATGATGTATTTATTTATTTAATGATGAATATTAATAGATATAATATGTCCTGAGTCTAGAATCAATATATTTCAAGAAGATATTAATGTTAATAGACAATGTCTAATTATTATATTGATTACCATTATTATCTACAAGTATCTATCTTATTTATTTGAGTATCTATGTTAATTGTAGTTATTCATCAGAGTATGTACATCATAACTAGTAGTTTTATTGTGTGTTCTATAGCCAAGACTAACTTACAAAACTCAAATTTTTAGTCAGTTTAAAAACTAAAATTAAATAAATTTTTGAAGGGTCAAGATCTAATTTTAAGTACAAAGTAACAAACTACATATTATTTTGGCAAGTAAGCCAATCATATTAGTCTAAAAATAATTATAATATTTATAACTTGATTATTTAAAGATTATATTTTCCTCCGAGATATATATCCTCACATACTATGATTTTTTATTTGGTACTAAAGTTATGTCCTCTGAAATCAATACTTTGTGTCAGATATTGTTTAACTGGATAGCTTCATTAATGAGTTATTAAGTACAGATTATTGATAATCCTATATAGTCCATGTAGTTATTAACAATAAGTCAGTACTAATAGTTTTGTAGATATGTATTTTAAATGATTTTTTTGAAATTGGCTACCTCAACTTAATATTTGTGAATCTCATGTCACATTAGATTCTATCATAGTTTTAATATTGCACTGTGTATAAAATTAAAGGGCATGGCAAAACAAATTCAAGTTAAAAGGACGTAATATCATATTAAGAGCGACAGTTTCATAATAGTATATTACATTCAATGTGGAACTAGTACAGTATTGGTCTATGAGGTCCTGGATAATTATTATAGATTAATGGTCAAGAAATAGTGTGTAATAGTCTTAACTCCTATGATATTGACGTTAATCATCTGATCAAAAAGAATTTTTATCATGTCTGACACCATAGAATTGGGGTGCCGTTTGTTTCAAAATTGGAAAGTTATTAATGGTATATTAATAATCATGATTTAATTAATCTTTTTTGATTTTTACACAAAATTAAATTATTAAATTACAGGTGTAGCTTCAATTAAAAGGACAGTAATATCCTATTAAAACGCGACAGTTCCTAATAGTATATTCCATTCAATACGGCACTCGTACAGTATTGTCTATCTAAGAGGTCATGGATATTAATTATAGATTAAGGTTAATGGTATAGACGGTAGTGATTAATTAATTACATCCTAATATGATTGACTTTGATTATCTGATCAACAGAATGTTATCAGATCTAACACTATATATGACTTACAACACTCAATATAATGTCGTGATCATTTGTTTTTATCTATCTACTACCATAATACTATAGTGAGGAACCCCTGTAATAATGACAACCCTCGTGATCACCTCCCATAAAAAACTGATCCTAGTAAAATAGAACCTTGTACAAAACCTTTGAAAACTTACTTAACCAAATTTCTTAAAAGAGCACCTTTAAGTGTTACTATGTAAAATATCTTTGTAGCCACACATGATGTATGACTAATGTACTACAGTTGTGGTTATAATAATAAGTAATAATTCTGATGTGAATTATGGCAAGGATGAATCTCTAGTTCTTATGGCTCCTAAATCTTACTAAATTCTAAATACAGTAACACATAATATATGTACTATTTTAGTATACATGTGGTACCTTTGAACGATTTAATATGCAGTGGTTACGGAGATTCGTCATATACACTATATGTACTATTGTTAATATGATATAATACTGACATAGATTTGACATCACCGTGTCCGTGGTGGCTAGGTGTTTATCTTCCATTACCATTATGAACATCCCCTTGTTGGGTCATAAAGGTTATTGTCTTCAAGGATTTGTCCATATTCTTCAGAGATGATTTTAATTTCTAAAATGAAATCTAGAATATCATGTAGATCAAGCAATAGAATAACAGATGATGATGGATTATATATATTTAATTATAAGGGGTATATATAGATGGGGGGGTGGGGGGGTGTGGGGGAGAGAGAGAGAAGAGAGAGATAGAGAGAGAGAGGGAATGAGAGCTTACTTTACATGATGAATCAAACTACGCGGGAAAGATTTGGTGGGTGTTTCTATCTACTGCGCATGTGCCAAATGATCAATTATAAATATTAACAATTATTGCTAATAAACGTACATTATTAACATGATAGTAATGATGAAATACAGAAATAACAGATTAAAAATGATAGAAACACAAGAGATAGTTGCAATACAGAAAATCTAAGTAGTGATATGAGATATAGTACAGTTGAAGAGAGTGAGAGAGACACACATTAGAACATCAGTAGCATAGTCAATTTTAGGTGGTAATCTGTCAATATCATATATTATCCTATTGATCTATAGAAAGATAATAATTATATAAATCATAAATATTGAATTATATATGAAACATATAAAGTCAGTATTAAGAGTCAAGTCTATTAGGTGTTTGTTCAGTAAAGCTATAAAATAAATATAACTTACTGATATCACATTATAATATGAACTAGTTATGATATTACTTTACTTACTGATGGAGCTGAATTACTGAAGAAGGCTGGGTTTTATTTCCAAATCTCAGCAATATATAGATGAGACACTTTCTCTGCTGATCCACCATACGCACTATCAGTTGGATCATGATAGGGTGATGTTCTCCTGGCTGGTAATGATAAAATAGGTACCATATCGCGGACAAGAAACTTGCAAAGACATGAATAGAGTTGTTGAAGAGACACTTTGTGTTCGTTGACGATGAAAAGGGTGATAGGGAATCCTCGTTTAATCCAATTACTGAGGTGGGGGCGTGTCTTCCTCGGAGCCAATCTGTTGAGTGTTGTTATCTGCAGATTGATGAACTTGGAAATCTATTTTAAAACAATTAATCAATTTATGATTAATAAAAATAATAATGGTTTATTATTACATGGAATCATTTGTTAATATGCACACCACGTCTTGTAATAGCTAATAATATAGGATAATAATAATACAATGTTAATACATTAAGTGTGGTCACATAACTGTGTGTTTAGTGTGTCTCTTCTTTTCTTAAAATACATACAATACAGACTATGATAATAGCTAGGATACATATGAATGTACCACCTACTACTGACCCAATGATAGAAATTATTAAATAACCTAAAATGGATGAATTAATAAAATATATCATTGTTTGAAACTTTATATTGTTAATAAGACTTACCATCATCTGAGAATAGGTAGACCATGAGAGAGAGAGAGAGAGAGAGAGAGAGAGAGAGAGAGGAAGAGAGAGAGAGAGAGAGAGAGAGAAGAGAATTGTTATATCACACACTGTCTATCAATATCATTATCATAATATCACTATCACTATAATTTATGAAATCCACAAATTCATAAAATCTCCCTACCAGTAACATGAGCATTATTGTATTATGTTAGGGGAAAACATTACACTCAAAAATCACATTTTTACATAAAATACAAGTAAGTGAAATGGCAACAGCCCCAACAGATAATTATGACTCACCAGTTCTAAACAACATTACTATAATCACTGAATACTCCGTTCCAATGTGACTCTCTCCAGCACAACACTGAAAGAATAGATACTACCGCTATTAAGAGATTGGACAGTTACTGAGATGTTCTCTCCAGAAACTAGGTTGGTTGGTAACTGGTACTTTCATTTGAGATATAGTCCCCTGTTATTAGACACATTAATGATGTAATTAGTCAGGGGTTCTGAACCGAGTGAATATAAAGTGAAACTCAATTGTACTGAATTGGACTTTAATGTTATCAACTAATGGTTTTGTAGGTTTCCCCGGTGGCCCGCGACTGGTCGTTATGGCAACAACTATTTAATCTTGTGCCAACAGCATTACTAATATGTACATTAATAGTATAGCTGGTACTGGGTTCCAATCCAGTAATAGTGACATCCCACTTCTTAAATCAATGGAAGAAATAGTTTATAGGTAGTGAGTTAGGTGAAGTTAGAGTGATATTAAATGATATCACTGGAGAACCTCTGTATATAATAACTTCCATTTTAACAGAAGAGAGCGACCTCCATTAATGCTGTGGACATTGAAGTAAGAAAGTTTAGGAGCTGAAAAGAAACAACCATTATTATTTATAATAATAATAACTTGAGACACATACCACTTTTCAATGTTGTAAAGGGGATTTCATTAGAAGGAGAACTTGAACCAACTTTGTTAACTGCAATGACACGAAACTACATATGAAGTATTTGGAATAAGATCTGAAATTGTTGTCATGGTAACATTGCTGGGTATTTGACCGGGATACTGTATTAAAGAGATCAATTATATAACTATTAGCAAAAAGAGTAATAAATTACTTGAGAGAATGTTAGTCCATTGTCTTCACTAATCTCCAGTCTATAAAGTCTGGTGATGTAAAAAGTACTGATGAGTGTTGCCATGACAACGTATATGACTCAGCTTTCAATATTGATACTATCAAGATTTTCAGGAGGAGAGGGAATACCTAATAAAATAACTAATAATTATACTTTATGAATAATTAATAAGTTACCATATACGGTCAAAGAGTGCTGGATAGTAACAAAGCCATATTCATTACTAGCATTACATACAAAACAGTCCATTATCATTAATATTAAGTGATGTAATAATGAGACTATTATTGTCACCAAATGAGAAACCGTTCCACTAGTATTATCAACAATGGTAAATGAATTATCATTATAAGGTAAATGTGTCCATTCAATATTTGGAGATGGATATGATAACACAGGACACGACAGAATAAGAGGGATGACCCTCAATTAACATGTAAGAATGTTTATCTATTGAAGAAGTGATTTCTGGAGCACCTAAAGAATTTATAAAAAGTAAACTTGTATCTTATATCACAATACGAGTACAGTCTAGTCTACTGTAAAATGAACTAGTGACAAGTTTACAAACACAGCCAATATGGCTACTAGTAACAATTATAAAAGAATGCTTTAATAAAATTGGATATCAGTAAAAATCATTTATTTGTAAGACACACACACACACACAAACACTATATGTATCAAATACAATACTAGATAGTGTATTACTGCAGAATATTTATATATAATGTTGTTACTGGTTAATATCCTGATTGAAATCATTATTATTTAATTATGTGACCAATTTATTAAATCATGTCCACTACGTCATGGAGGCCATATTGGTAATCACATGATGTAGGAGATCAATTAGTTACACATTGTAAATATGTGACTATTAGAGTGTAAACAAATGAGTTTTGTTATTATCAAACAATTAAAGATCACAGGAAGTGATACTCTTCAGAAGTACTAAGTGATTTGAAAATGATAAGTAGTTGATTTTAGTCACTATTGCTGTGAATATGAGCTTGATGACTGAAGTGAGATTAAGGGAATTATACAACTAGTGCAAATATCTGTGTGTATCCTCAAAAGGGTAGACATGAGTAAAGGAAACAACTATTGAATTTCCGAAAGTTGTAACATCTATTACAATGTTTACTAGTGGTGTAGTAAGTTTCATTCCATTTACAACAGAAAAATCCACTCAACTTACATGTACAAAATTGTAATTATAATTTAACACTATTATCACTGACCACAAACATAACCAATGCCCTCTCAACCGCTAACACAGACACATAACTTACTACAAATGCTAAATAGATTGTATTATATAGCTCTATGTTTCAATAGTATTTTATAATCAGGAAATATTGTATGATAGATAGGCAATCACATCACATATACCGAACATAATCTCAATGGTCATTTATCTTGACCTCTCTTTATACTGTGCATTCTAACTGTTAACTCCTTTACCACAAAGTGTAATCATCCATTACATTACCCGTGGAAACAAGAAGTATCTCTACTATAAGAACTGACATTACGTTCATTCATGATGAGTGTGGTATCGTGTTGTGACATGAGTAATTTGTCATGCATCAGTTCGCAATATATATTAAGTCATTGACTTGACAAGTCAATAATCTTGTTTTGAGAATACAACAAACCAACAGGAGTGGTCATAATTAATTCATTATAAAAGATCCTGGGAATTACATAGGAATGGTCTCACAGTACAACACAGCTGTAACCAATGACTCAATTTCCTAATCAAAAAATTAATAGGATAGCTTGCAGCTGGCCATAGACACTCCCATGTAATCTCTATTATAAAGGAAGACCAACAAATAGTGAAATGTAATCATGTTTCACACTCTTAATTATTAAGGATATAGAAATGTGTGTACATGAACAAGATTATACTAACTTACCAAAAATGGTCACTACATGATTTTGAAACTGAATTTCCAGCCAAGTTCTCTCCACTACAAGTATAGTTACCAGTATTAGTGAACTTTGTGTTCAGTAAAGTCAGTGTATTAGTTTCTATAAAGTATTGAGTGTAGTCACTGATCAGTAGTGATCCTTGGAACATCCATTTATAACTGACACCAATATCAGTGATATTGCAGACTAATGTAATATTACTTTTCTTTCTGTATCTTATATGTAATAGTAGAGGGTCCAATAACTATAGGAAACAGCTGTATATGTGAGAAAGAGTAAGAGTTATTTGCTAAGTCAACAAAGGGAGTATTTAAGGATATTGAGGGTATTCTCCCATAACATAGGTCACCTTTACTCTATGAGGAAACAATGTACAGTATTAAATATCATGAGTCATGTTTGAAATAACATTATTAAAAAGTCCTGTCTCATTCTTGTTGCATGACTGGACATTCTACAAAGTACCCAACAGATATGATATCACATAAGATGTCAACCATGAACAATGGACTGTATCATAATAATGACAAATGTCACTATTACAACTGGTACTAAAATCAATATTTTCAAAGACTGACTTAGTTGACATTGGTAATGATAGCACCACCTTTAGAAAACCTCACAATACAACCACAAATCATTCAAATAACATAATATAATACTCACAATATATAGAGACAGATGTTGAGACAGATAATACAAGATCAGTGGGTTCAACTATGACTTCACATGTATATTGAGTGTGCTGTTTGGAAGGAGATGTGATGTTTAAGGTACTTGAGTTTTGACCTGACAGAGTTTAGGAAGAAAAAATGATATCAATATAACTTTCCTTGTAATAAGTAATATCTATTCTCACATTTCTTGACTGGTGGTAGTATCAGCAACTTTCCATTTGTATTGTTTGACTGATCTGTCTTCACTCATGAATACACATTGTAGTTGGAGAGGGTTTCCTTCAATAATTTGAGTATTACCAGTAATATCTAATGTATAGTCTAGAGAAAGAGATGAAAATAATGTCAGATATAGCTTGCTCACTTTGGTGATGTAACATATAAGTCGATTTCCTCTTGACTTCCATTTAAAATAACACGACATTTATATTCACCAATAAACTGTTTGGTAAAAGAATTAATTTGTAAGAAGACTCCCTCCAAATAGAGTGGTAATTGATACACCAGATGGTTCATTCCCATCAATAAACCACTTGTAATTTATAGCATCTGAATTGATACATCCTAGTTGAAATTTTTCTCCAAGTATTGGAGGAAATGGTGAACCATAGTCCCACATAGTTTGGCCTAAAGTGAGTACAACATTCTTCAAGTAAATATTAGCATTTTTGATTGTCACTATGGTAACACAAAGAGCAGTATAATAAATGTTAAAGTGCTATGAACTCCCACTCCTCCCTAGAGTAAAAATCACGTCTCCGCTCCTTTCTCTCTCACATTCCTCTCACTGATCATACATAGATATTTACTTTAACACTTTATCAGTTTAAACTAAAATATATTAACTTCAGTTTTAAAAGTTTCCAATTTATAAGTAATTATTTCAAAATGTGTGACTTTCATTGTTTTTATACTATAGTGTAGTAAAATACTCATAATGAGTATCACTCTAAACTATTAAAATACTATTAACTAAACACTGTATGAGTGTGTCAGTAAAACTTACAAACTAAATGCTGTACATATTGTATCAGTAAACTTTAAAAGTAACTGCTGTATATAGATTAGATAATTTTTCTTACCATAAGATCTTTGCAGTACAAGACAGACAGTAAGAGCTATGTAATACTAACCTCCACCACTATGACCACTGCAGTCCAGAAAAACAGAGAGGAGAGAGATATAGATAAAAAGAGTCGTAATCAAAAACAATGAGTGAACTAAATGACTATTACTATGTATACTAAATACTTCTATAAAATAATATAATATTTAAAAAAAACTTACTTTTTGTTGAAATAGTAAATTAATTCACGATATAAGAAGTCTATAACAATAGAATATCAACAAAGAACATTGAGACTGAAGACGTCGTACTGGACATATTATATAATTGTATTACTCATGTGGGTGTGGCTAAATTAATTAATTATATTCATAAGAAATTGAAATAATAAATTGATATTAATTACTGCAATATATAAAAAAAATATAATGATATATAAAATATGATGAATAGCGACCTAAGTGCAGTTAAGACAATACCAATGACATCATAATTACATCATATATAATGGTTCATATAAAGTATTATATTGTAGTGATGTGGGGTTGACTGGAACTATAACAGTTTAGGATTTGCTAGAGAAAGAGAGAAAATATTATTAATAGTAAATATTGTTATCATAATTTAACAATGACTCATTCTTGTTAAACACACATTACTCAATCTACTTTAAACTCATGAGACAACTATTGACACAATTACACAATCTATTTTAATGTTAACTCTCATATACAACTATCCAGTAAAGGCAGTAACAGATTGAATGGCTTATAAATTCCCTTAACTTCTCTAAACTTTTGTGGTATTTCTAAATGTTAAAAAGGAAATTGTAGTCAACCCTAACTCCTCCTAGTTCTCAATTTAACCTACTCATTCTAGAACCACTAGACCACTGGGGAACTTCCTTTAAGGTTTAGTGTTTGTTTTGACAATGAGTCATTATTTTTCATAAAAGGACTATTTAATAATGTCAGTTTTAGTCAGCAAATAACAAATTCAACACTAAGTAATCTCAATGGATTAATCCCTATTCCATTGAGAACTGAGAGTTAAACACATACCAGTGTAATGAGTAATGGTTTGAGATGATATAATGAGATCAGTGAGTTAAACATAGATGTAGGATCCACTACCAGGAGTCGATCCTAAGTATCCTCTAATTCCCACTTCTTTGGAGTAGGAGATATCACATATTTATATCTTGGATTTGAACTTTGAGTAGTTTCAGAATCAGACATCTTCTTGATTACTTTGATACACGGTTAAATCAATGGGTTCAGCCGTAGGAGGACGTGGGGTTAAAGGAGAATCATACGAGAAGTATTTACGTATATGTCGTGATCTGATAACACACACACATCATAATATACAGTAGATTATTACAATAACTTACTCTTCAGGTGAGTAGTTTAATTTGTTTTTATAACAGACGATGCTATTGTTAGATACATGTCGTTAACAAATGAGTTACATGTACAATTAATTACCTGGAGTAATGGGGTATCCCTTTTAGTAACTTTGAACTTTTGTACAGACAGATAAACAAAACTGTAGCTATGATAATCATGACACATGTTACTCCGGTATGATACCAGAGACGCTTATAATCCACAATGGTAGTTGATCTTCTGATGGTACTAATAACAATAATAGAATATGATAACATGTTAGTAATGTTAATTAAGACATACATGATGAGGGTAAATGGGTCTCCAGTACTAAAGGAAAAATAAAGAATTTGTCACATTTATATAGTAAACTTGTCAACAACAAATTATTGATACATTAATTTAGTACAATGACAAATTGCAGAGCTAATGATAGTAACTGTTACTATAAATAGTATATTACATCTTACATGTGATAAATGATGTTATTGAAACTGGTATTACTCCACCATGTAAATTTCTCAGCAGTTACTGATACATTATATTGTACACCACTTTGTAGTTGGACATTAGCTCCTCCTATTGTAACTTGAATAATTTCTCCTAATTTGTATAAACCATTAACTGGTATTGTGAGAGTGTGATAAGTGCTGGTGAGGGTGAACGAGACAGTGAAAAAATGGGAGGAGTTCAGTAAATGGTAGTTGAACTATAACTGTAGTAGAATTAGTTGTTATAGATACAAATGATGGTTGACTTGGAGGACCCAGGGGCTCTATATAATAGATGATAAGACAATATATAATGATATATCTTACCTAATAATTCCTTTACAGAGTCAGAAGTGAACCTTGTTTGCACTGTTAGCGACTATAATCATAAACTCTGTTCTTGTACTTACAATAGATGTGGTCATTGAGTTGTAATAATGTAGTTATTTCTAATGGAGAATTCTAGTAGACCAGCTGGTAACTTCAATATAATGATATGGTTTTGGTGGTTTAGGTTATAGGATGATATCCAATAGTAATAGTGGATATATCATTAGCTCCCAAATAATTGAAGTTAATTGTAATATTAAACTCATTAGTATCTATTCTTGTTGAAGATAATGACTGAATAGATGGATCTAGATATAGTGTAATAATGAGATCATAATCAAAATATTGTTATTATAGGGACTTACTGTTGTCTTTGTATTAAATCAGTTACTTCACTATTATTAATAACTCCATCTTCATTACTCACTGAGATATAAACACTGTATGATGTAGCTGGTATTAAGTTATTAAATGTACAGTTAATACTGCTACCATTTGACATGAACTACAGTCAGTTGTTGACCAGATTTATCTAATAATGTAACACTAACAATGTCAGGAGCATCATCAGTATTAACATTAGTATGTGACCATATTATAATACTTTTATATGGTGTGGTATGTATAGGCTGTATCTGAGGAAGAGCTGGAAGAACTAAGAAAAGAGAAACTCCTTAATAACTGATCACAATATTACATTCATTAATATATATATAGTATAATGTATTATACTTACCTATGACATCAACATCAAATGTTATATTGCACAGTTTGATGTTGTAATATAGTGGATGGAGTTAAGTGTGATATGTTACCAAAAGAACTTGCTATGACAACACGATACTTTCCCTTGTCCCCTCGTCTTGAGATATGGAGTGTAGAGGAACCATTGTCTCGGATAAAGATGAAGACCACCCCTCATTAATTAGTTCATTATCGTTATACCAAGTAATGAAGTGACCTCCAGGTGAGTAGTTATTAAATATTATTGTAAAGTCTGTACTGTTAGGACCATAAGCTAATACTTTAGGTTGTGGATGAGATAATATCTCAGGTCTCACTATAACAATATAATAATATATTATAAGTGTTTAATATATTGCTTATAGTACATGTAGTGTGGTATTATAGGTCTTAGTAGCTCCAGTATTGTTACTGCACAATTATATAGTCCCTCGTCATGGAATTCAGTAGAATTGAATGTACCAGTGTAATTAATATTATCTTTTGTCAAATCTTATTAATATTATAAGCATCACTAGTACATTGTAGTGTGTAAGGATTATGTAAGTAAGTGAACTGATGTTCTGGTACTGGTACACGACCACTATCTGTAATAAGATGATATGAACAGTTTAAAAGATAATATTGTGTATATAATAGTTAGTGAGCTACTTACCAATGACAGTCACAGTACGAGAGATATTTCCACAATATTGTCCATTGATATATCCACGACATGTATATATACCACTATCATTAAGATGATTTAGAGTCCGCTTCAATTTTGCAGAAAAATCAGAATAATTACTAATAAGAGAGCTATATGAAACCATTGAATAAAAGGCCCATCAACCGTAAAAATGCAAGTCCACTCTTGTTGAATAGCTTCTCCATCAAATATAACCAAAGTATGATTAGTGATGATGGCAAAACAGAAAATTGATCTATAAAAGTAGGAATACACATATAGTTCATACTCCACCCTTGAATAGATCCACCTTCTTAAACACATAATACCCATATCATATATATATAACAGATCAGATCCAACCCTCAATCATCTAAACACTCAAATTATCATATTACAATGTTATAATGATGTTATATACAAAACACAAACACTCAAACATTTATTTTTTCAATAATAGACACATGTAGGGACTTATATATGTTATACAAAAATTAGGGAAGTCCATTACACATTTATAACAGTGAGTCAGTGACCATTCAATAGAGACTGTTAGTAAACTGAACATTGAAACAATTAAATAAAAGTTACTGGATATGTCACAATGAAAACTATGATAAACTGTTTGTGTAAATAGTGACAAAACTCTATATACTGAACTCAGTTTTATGTGATACCAAAAGATTTCATTATAATAATTAGTTTAGAGGTGTGGTAATGTGAAAACTACAAGTAAACAAACTCTTTACAATAAATATAAACAAGTAAACAAATAATAATACATAAACTACTGTGGGTATTTTGTTTATGTCTTGTCTGGTCTCAATAGACCTAGTGACCTCCAGTAACTGATATGGGGGGTCTAATTGGCAATTGTAAACATGGTATTATAAATCAAATATTCTAAAGTGATGATGAAGCTCATGGATATTGTTAAAACTATAAATTTAAGTGTGTAAAAAAGAATAATAAAAGTGGGTGTGACCTACTATGTGAATTTTGGCTTCGAAGAATAGCGATGATGTTAAAAATAGGTGTTAACAAGAACATTAATATATACATAGTTGACTATAGATCATATAATTATTATTATAATTAATACATTATATAATAACACATTATTGATTATGAATAATAAATATTTATAAAAGATTGAGAGATGAGTCTTACACTTTTATAATAAATTAATTCAAATCTATAACTCAATAATCCTATATATTCAGTTCAAATATAAATGTAATAAGTACATTATTGTTAACAATAGACACTGATTTATTGTTGTTATATTATAAAACTGTAATTATATCAATACTGAACTGATGCTGTGATTACTGAACTAGATCAATATAGATACAATACAATATATCAATAAAACTCTCTATATTACCTTTACACAGCTATACACTCTAATTCATTGTTACAGACACTACATAGCATTATGTTATCTGCCATTATATATACTACTTAGTCCAAATATTTGCAAGAGTACAATTTGTGTTATTGTATGCAGTACTTACCAGAACATGTAGCATTGACACTATAAATACTTCCAGAGACCAGTAATAAAGAGAACACTGTTACTATAAAGAGAACCATCTTTTCTTGGAACTGCAGAGTACTACTTATGAATTATTCATTATGACGTCACCTTAATATTGGTTCAAAAGGAAGCAAAATGTAATGATTATTCGGTGATATACGACAATAAAATGTGTTATTGTATCAAATTTATTATTGATTCTGAGCAGTCTATTACAATAGATTATTAATTAGTTTGAGGTAACTAATAGTATTATGATCTCTTGGTAGCTGGGAATCTCTCGGACCTAATGATATAATACTAAAGTCACTACAATGTATTAATATAAGTATGTAATAGTATTATTTCTCTTGGTAACTGATGATCTCTCATAACAAGACCTACAATAAAGTCATATGATGTAATATATTATAAGAGTACTTACTGTCATGATAGTTCTTAGGAGAGTCTTCTTCAATATGACCAGGTAATGGTCTTTCAGTGTCTTCTCATTTTACTACATTTCATTGTCTACTCTCATGGTCTACTAAGGTGGTGAAGTATTGGTTTGCCTACAAGACTAAAATAAACTATCAAGCATCAATTATCCAATACAGAGTTACATACAAGATAACTAAATTACGATAATTGTTCCATCTAGGTTCCATCTTCAAATCTCTGCATCATTCTCTCCAATTCTTCTGTCTAGCTCCACAAACACTCTTTTTGTGAGGTTGGCTCCTCCACTTGTGGCAAGCTTTTTTATTGACAAAATGAATGCCCAATAAACTACTGTTAGGGTACAAACAGAATAGAACAATAATAAACAATATATTATTAAAGTACTAGATATAGTATGATAATAAATGATTGATGATATCTGATGATAATTCTGATAAGCATTAGTGTGATAAGTGATAGTAAGTGAATGATTAGGAAATAACATTATTTAGTTTAGATTTAAAAAGTGATTAGAGATGAGTAGATTTCACATGATAAGCAAGTAAATTCCACAGAGAGAGAACAAAAGGGACAAATGAATTTGTGAAGCAGATGAGTGAGAAAAAAGGGATGGTAAAGGTGAGAGGATCAAAGTGATGAGAAGCATGACCATGGAGGAGATTTGTGGATGAAAAATATCAGAAGGAAAAATAAAGAAGGTTGTTAGTATTTATAGAGAAGACAATTTAGAAATGGAGCGAGGAGCGGAGTTGAGAGGGCTAGGGGGTTAAAAAGTTGAGAGAAGAGACGAGTAATCAATATGAGAGCACATTTTTAAAGTGAAAATTCTTGAGAGAGAAGAATGTCATCAGCATAAAGGGTGAGGGTGGCTGAAGAGAGAAGGGGTAGGTTCTTCATCCCATCACTGCCTAATAAATCCTCTCGCGTTGTCCTGTGAGTACACTTCAGGAGTATATAGATCGGACAAAAAAAGTTCAAGAGGGGGTATGGATGGAGTTACACAAGGATAATTGTTCATCACTACCACTGGGGGAACATAACCCTGTACAAGTGCTTACATTGCCAAATGATCCAAGGCTACCTTGATGAAGATGTACATTGAACAAATCAATCTTTAAGTCTCATTTGGGTGAGAGGAGCAACAACACGGCAGCAGGCAAAATGAGATGTAGGCAAGTGAGAACAAATTGGTCATTCATTATGATATCCTATCTGGTGTTGAGGTGATACAATATTGGCTCCTAATTCACTGGAAGGGTAAGAGAAAGGAGATGTTAGTCCTCCAGTGATCTCTTCATTATGGGACATTGTTGGTAGTATCTGATATCTTGTTATTTTAGCTGGCTATAATTATTATTATTATCACTACTATCAAGAGATCTCAACAACGTATATATATATTCTCTTTATGTACAATATAATGTTATTATATTATTAGGTCACAATATAAACTGATTAAGAGATTAACACACAACAGAATGAAGCTTATGATATTATTGGACAGTTTAAAATGAAAATAGTTCGTAATGTATCCTATGAAGAATTGTCTCGAGCTCCTGCTAATAGAGCACCTGATTATGTAATGTTAGAAATCAATAATGATAGGATTTGATTTCAGTAACTCAGTCTATCACTTCAAAAGGTCATAATGTAGTACTCTATACATCACAATATATTCATTATCATCAGCAACAGCTTCACAAGTGAAAATTATTTGTTGAGTTTTATGTGGTATTGACTGACTGAGGATAAGTGTGATCTCTCTATAATAAAATAATGATAATTCAGAAATCCTTTAAAACTATGAAAATTGGGCAATAATAAACAGAGTTTTATGGCTATATGTAAAATAATTGATGTTATTGTAAAGGATAACTTGAAGGACAAGAATTATCGGCCTCCATTACGTATGTTAGTGGTCAGTACAAAATAAGCTCCAAGTGATATGTTTGATAGGGATTGTCCGCTTGAAAAGTAGTCTACAACTAGTAACTTAACCAAGACCAAATCAGGTTTTTAGCAATTACTGACAAATTTACTCTTTTATCTTTATATACATATAATTGGTACAGAATTTCCAACTGTAGAACAATCGGGACAAAAAAGTGCACTTTAGAGTCTCCATTTGTAAAAAAATAAAATAAAACCAAAATTTACATGAAAAAACCAACACGCCGTTGACCTTGAAAGCACCATAATTGATGAACCCATCCACTTATAAAGAAATTATCTTGGTTTCACAACATTTCTGGCCCACGTCAATTTCTGGTTGGCTTTGACTTTTAATTAATTCTTAAAGGTCCCGATCTTTAAAAAGCTGTGACAAAAGAAATCAAAGAGTTTTGGTTAGTCTCAATAAAGTAGACAAACAAGTCAATTTAATTTATTAAAAACGTTTTACAGTATGAACCCGAACTGTGATTAAAAACAGACTATTGCATTATAAAAATCTATAGCATCATAGTTATAGCTTGGGCGATATATATGTTCCGGAAAGCTAGACTTTAAACACTTGTTACAGAGCTAAAAAATTATTTGCATACTATGGCCATCCCGGAGGTTATCCATGGGTTATAAGAATTTTAGGGACTGGCAGGTATTAAATTTATTTATTTATTATTGTGACCGATGAATAAGGGACATTCCTCAAAAATTGGCGTGATTATGAAAAGAATAGTTAAAACCTTAAAAAAGTTTGGGTAAAATAACCAGTACCGAATAGGTGTGTATATTTAGTAAGTTACATGCAAAAAGTTTTTGGTGTTAAGTAAAGGGCCTCTTAAAACCCAATTTTTACCGGAAGGGGTCCAATTGCAATTGGTAATTTTAATTAACAGGTTAAAAGTGGTTTTAACTCTTAACTATTTATTATAAGGTATTAAGAGTGGTGGACTATGTTTGGGTTTGGTTCTTTTATTAAATCTCCACTTGGCATGGGGACAGGTTCTTGCAGATGTGAAGGGTTTATCTAAATGTATTATAGAAAAAATTTTTTA
>NW_024533966.1:0-27486 GCF_016097555.1 Gigantopelta aegis | reverse complement strand
AATACTTCTCGCTAGGGTAGGTTAGTGTAATTCCAACCTGTTTTGGATTTGCAGCTGCTGTTTTGATTCGGATGGTATTTGTCTAAACGTAATAAACTATGATTTGAGGATACATAATTAAAACAGGAAAATTGTTCTGTAGATTTCTGATTTCTATTAATATTATTATCCAGGGTTTCTGTCAGAGGATAACATGGGTATAGCATCAAACTCAAATTTGTTCCATTTTTCTTTTGAAGTTAACCTTTTGACAAAAGTAATCACTCATATTATTACAGTCTTAACCCTAAGTCTAAACTTAACACTCCCCCAACTCCCTGTTTACAGTGGTTGCATTCAATTTCATAGCCCCATACCCAAAAATGTCTTTCTAGCAAAAACATTGTTAGAGGTCGCATATGAACTTGGTACAGAAAAATGTGATTTAAATCCGACCCCTTTCCAGTTTCAAGTAAAGATGATAGTCATACTCTGAAATGTTTATTTGATTTTAAAGGTTCGGGATTCTAATCATCATCATTACAATCATATTCGTATTTTCTATTATATTGATATTTACATTATTACCACTTTTCTGTCCCAAAACAGGCCAACAGCTTTAATTTTTATCTGACGAAATTCGTTAGGTGTGTGTTGGGGGGGGGGTATTAAGTTTGTATGTGCCTCACAAACGTTTATGAGAGCTATCAACTCTTTCTACCATGGCACGCTGAGTAAAAATTACAGAATGATTGTAGAATTTTTTTATAGTAGTATTATGGCATATTATGTTTGCATCGCAGGATCGAACCACCTCGGAGGATCCATTCAATTGACTGGGTTTGTTCTTGTTCAAACCAGTGCACCACAATTAGTAGTATATGCTTTCCTGTCTGTCGGAAAGTGCATACAAAAGATCCCTTGCTGCATTGGGAAAAATGTAGCGTGTTTCCTCTAATGACTGTCATAGTTACCAAATGTTTGACATCCAATAGCCGATGATTAATTACTCAATGTGCTCTAGCGGTGTCGTTAAGCAAAACAAACTATTAGTAGTAGTCAAAATTAATGTCCGCGACGGGACATTGGGACATCATCATTTTGATATTTCATAAGACTCGTTTTGGTTTTGTTTTTAATTCGACATTGCATTTCATGTAGTTTTACAAATTTTAAAAAGTAGTTTCCTTACTATAATCTTTCTAAAATGTATACAAATATTTCCATTAATTTCCAAGCTTTTAGGGTACGTAATTAAAACTTTTACACTTCGTTCCCTCTGGCAGAAACTCTGATTCCATACTATCCAGGATGCAGCATCACATGCAGACAACTACCAAAAGCCTATACATGTAACTCACGGTTTCTTAACGGAGGGTAAAACGGGTATCGCGCAATACACAAATTTGTTTACATATTTTATTATTTTAAGTTAACCTTTTGACACAATTAATGACTCTTATCAGTACTGTATGTTTTCTTAACCTTAATCCTAAACTGAACCCATTTTCTTTCTGTGGGAGCCATTTTCAATGCATAGTGAGAGAACATTGCATGGTCAGATGTTGTGGGGTTTGTTTGATTTGGGATTTTTCATAGCGTTGTTTCTTTTTTTATTTTGGGGGGGGGGGGGGGGTATTGTTGGGGCTTTTGTTGTTGTTTGCTTTTGTTTGAATTGTTTTCTCTTTTTCATTTCTTTTGTTTCTTTTATTTTGGGGGATTTTTCGTGGGTTTTTTTTTTTTTTTTTTTTTTTTTTGGGGGGGGTGGGTTGGGGATTTTTGGGGGAGAGGATAAACAGTAATGAAAATATATTAATTGAAACACAGGATTATTGTAACACACTTGGTTTAACAATTACAAAACCAGGGCATACGAGACAAACGCTATGTCGTCCGTGTGGTTTTGGTGTTTACACGAACGATTTACTACAGTAGTTCCGATACAAATGCAAACGAAAATGCAATATGAACAATTTGTGTAGCTTTTCACCATCAAATGTCCTGTTATAAATAAAAATAATTTTTAACATTCTATGCTAGTACCAACTTGAAAGCTGCCATTTACATTACAACACACTACCCCATCAGTTCTTTTACAGAGGATTCCTTGTTGGTGCCAAACAATAATCTGAATAAAATGATAATAGACAGCGATTTCCCGGAAACATTGAGTTAAATGCTTCCGGGTCTGAAAGGAAAGTACCAAAATTATGTAAATCGTATATCAGCCAATATAACCTTTTATAATTATTAAAATTATAATTTACTTACATTTTCTTGATTAGAATATGAGTATCTGTAAATCCAATACATTTCTTGTCATCCTAATGTCTCGTAGTAGCTAAATATAGATTGGATGAAAAACCCCAGAACGGAACTCTTACTATGGCTGAAATTCAGGCCAGTCCATTTAATTTCTGAACAGTATATGATTTTGTGCACATAGCTATGTTACGAAACTTTTTCGAGACTTCTATCGACTGTGATGTTGATTTCAAACAGATTACTTTGCATCTTTTTCATACAAACAATGTAGGCCTGTTATCTTATTATTTTCTTCCAAAAACAGTGACATGATTAGGAAACACGTATTTATAACAAAATTTGACAAACAATTACAGCTTTTGCACGAACGTTCAATCGTTTATGTTGATATTGGTTTTGGATAACCGATAGACGAACGACAAATCTTTCGAGCCAAATTTTGTGCCCACCAAAAGTCTGAACGAAACAAGACTCTCTACTGCTTTTTATCCTGGATAATTACAAATTAATATAAACATACCTGGCGTCGTAGTTGGCGTAGTTGGAATAGGTGCTAGAACAGAAAACATCTCATGGTCAGATGTGGGGTTTGTTTTGTTTGTTTGGTTTGTTTTTTTCATAGTTCTTTTTTCTTTTTTTTTGACTTGGTGTGTGTGTGTGTGTGTGTGTGTGTTTGTTATTCAGGGAGTTTTTCAGGTCTTTTTCTTTGTTTTTGTTTGTTTTGTTTTATTTGTATGAGTTTTTTTATGTTTTGTTTTTGTTTATTTGTTTTTGTTTTTGTTCTTTTTTTGGGTTTTTTTGTTGTTGTTGTTTTTTTTTTTTTGGGGGGGGTAACAATTAATGAAAATATACCAATTGTAAAACATGTTATTTCTGCAACGTCACTAGGGTTTATTAAATAGTGTTGTGTCACAATTTTAGCTTTAATTTGACACAGTTTCCAGTCTCATAGTAAAACAACCATATCTTTTCAGGTTGGTATCTACATAAAATAATTTGATATTTGCTATGAATAAAAGAATGTTGATGTAGAATGGAAATTATATCCCAAATAATAAGGCCAAGAGAATGAAAGTTATAGATTTGCGTCCCAACAATTTTAAAAACACATGAGGGTTTTGTTCATTTTTCATTATTCATTATTTTTATTGATCTATTATTTCCATAGTAGATTCAAGTCCAAATGAGGTCGACACATCAAGAGTTCGACAATTTTCGTCAATGTTTGCAATATACTGCTTCCTGCTTGATGATTCAATGCTCTACTGGGCTACACTTCAGAATTTATGACGGAGCTAGCAGTTTTGGCGCGAAGGACCTCTTAGACATTACCACTATGAAGATTTGGAACTTGAATTTGTGTGATGAACATTAAGTGCCTTTTTTGTGTAAATAATGAACATTTTCAGCAGAACCTTTCACGGCATACGGGTGGTGGACGCAAATCTATAACTTTCATGCTCATGGCCTAAGTGCACACGACGATTTTCATCACGATAACGGTTTTGGCATACAGATAATAAATACAAATTTACATAATATTGTGTTGATATAATTGTAGTAATATTTAGCAGTTCGCGATAACATTGGTATATATCTATCTACGTGTACAAATGGTAAATGTGATAAGAGATTAGATTTATTATGTCAATACACTCGAATTTGTTTACCACATAATATATGCTACGATATATCTGATTTAGAATATGTAATGAATAGCATCTTCTTCTTTTTTGTTATTCATAACTGTCTTAAGATAAAATGTGAGAATATTTCAATGTGATGCTAATGCGGTATCTCAAAATTTATGTGTGTTGGGTATACATTATATAGGACTGTACAATGCATCAATAACGAATACTAACCTGTACATTTTGGCGGAGCCCATCCAGACTTGCACGTGCAACTTCCAGTACCTTTGTCACATTTAGATCCTGTACAGTTACCACATTTGCTAGAGCAGGACTGACCCCAAAAGCCATCTGCACATGCTGTAATAAAACAAAACTAATAAATGTTAACTACCATCATAATTTTGTGTAGGATAATATGGAATATAAAAATGAAACATTAAAGCCCAAACAACTCAACCAACACAAGGAACAATAAAATACACTCCCAACACCCAAAGAAAAAGAAAGAAAGAAAAAACCGCACACAAACAAACAACCGGAAACTTAAAATAATGCTGTCAGTGGTTTATTCAAGAAGTGATTAACTCGGTTTTAGTAAAAGGTCAATTACATGATTTGATATTAGTAAGTCGTCTACAATACGTGTATATTCTGACTATGAAGCGTGTTATTATATTAGTAACCAATACATACATGTACAATGTCCATTCTGTTTATTACAGGAAGACCCTTTACAATGTCCACATCTCTTGCAAGACTGACCCCAATATCCATCTGCACAGTCTAAGTATGTAAAGCAAAACACATTTATTACAATAATTAATGTTAAGCATTTTGACGGTTAGAGATGTGCTTTCTAAATGTATAAAAGTCAGCCAACACTACACACTCTCTGTCTCACACACACACACACACACACACACACACACACACACACACACACACACACACACACACTATAAATCACATACACATAATAACAAAGTTAAAGTTTGTTTGATTAACAATACCACTAGAGCACATTGATATTTTAATCATCAGCTATAGGTTACGACGGCAAACCCGCTACATTTTCCCATTGGAAGTAATTGATATGGTATATGTACCATCCCACAGAGAGGATAGCACATACAATGGACTTTGAAATACCAGTCGTGGTGCAATGGCTGGATTGAGATTTAGCCAAACGGGCTGACCAGCGGGAATAATCACAAACAGACACGTACGCACACAAAAACATACACAAGCAAACAAACGGGTATGGACAGACCCAATCGCACATATTCACACACTTGTGCACGCACACATAACACACACAAAAAGACACACACACACGCACACAAACACATACGCACACACACACACCAGCAGCATGTATTGCATACGTCAAATCGGTGATGGGAGGGAGATCAGTGCCCCCCAACTATTGAGATTACCGACGCATGTGTAGAGTTCTGCGATGAACGATATTTAGGCTTTCCGGTGTTCCTCTTACAAAACGTTACCACATGTATGTTAGCGCTTTCTCATACTAGAATACTCTTGAAGTAGATGTTGCGTGTTTCATTATACATGTAAACTATATCAGTAATGAAAAGCTACCTGCATATATAATTGGAGCCCAACCAGTCTAACACGTACACCGTCCAGGGTTTTTTTCCACAGTTTTATTAACAGGTCAGTTACATAATTTGATACTGGTAAGTCGTCTCCAATACGTGTATATACTGATTATGAAATGTGTTATTATATTAGTAGCCAATACATACCTGTACATGCCTGTCCAGCCCATCCTGTCTCACATTGGCAACTTCCAGTCTTTTTATCACATGAAGACCCTTTACAATTTCCACATTTCTTGCAAGAGTGACCCCAATATCCATTTGCACAGACTAAGTATGAAAAGCAAAACACAATTATTACATTAATTATTGTAAAGCATTTTGACGGTTAGAAATGTGTTTTCTAAATGTATACAAGTTAGCCCATCGTGTAAGAAACTGACAGCTCGTCTGTTACACGGTTGTATAAACCTTGCTAAATAACCACGTTATCAAAACGTAGACACTTGATATTCTACATTTTATTGCGAGGGTGGTCTTACAGAAACAAAACGTTACATGAGAGAGCGGGGTATTAAAAGTGCAAGATTTTGCATTATTTATTGTTGATCTACAGACTAATATACTTCTTTGTACAAACAAGCCTAATATGCACTATCAAAAAACAAATTTGGGTGGGTGGGTGTGGCGGGGAGGTGGGGTATGGGTTGCAGCCCCAGCCTACGTCCCTGTTAATTTCCATGTTCCTCCACGGGTGAAGTGGGTTCCAAGGGGATTTTTTCATATAGCCTTTCTTTACAAACGCCCTGTCCTGCCGATTTTTGCAGACAAGTGGTAACAAAGTGTGCAGTTGTTAAATTTCTTCGCACCGACCTGTTTCTAAAGATATAAGCGAAGCCTGTCCATCCTCATGTTACAGGTTTTAGGTGAACATGTCAAATTGACTGCAGTAAAATCATGTAAAAACGTTCTTTTACAAAATTATGTACAGTGACCTTGATATTTGACTCTGTGACTTTAAAAGTCGTCCTAAAACCACTCTTTACATGAGGATTTTGTGGTGTTGTTCTCAATGATTTCAACAGCAATGCATAAAAATCTAATATACATATTTTACTGATAATGACTTAAAATCATTTAGCACGTGATAGTGATATCTGTTGAATGCTTTGGAAAAAAACCTACTTTGAATTTATTTTTTTGATATAGGTAACGTTGACCTTTGACCTAATGACTTAAACCCATTATATGTGGCTATCTAGCACTAAGGTCATGCAGCAGACAAATGAAGTCTGTTTGTTACATGGAGGTGAGTGGTGGACAAGCCAAATTTAGGATGGGTCAACCCACACTATGTATGTATGTGTGTATGATTTGTATAACATTTAATAGTTAAAAACAAGTTTAATTAGAGGCGTGACTCTGTCACACACACACACACACACACACACACACACACACACACACTGGTTTGTTAAATAGTTTGGTAGTGAAAATCAGCAAAATATGACCTTGCCCTTTGATCGGGTGACCCCCAAAAGCTAGATCGTCATAAAGTAGAAGTTTGATGTTAGTTTGTTAAACAGTTTGTAGGAAATACATTGTCAATTTGTCTCCTTGACCTTTGATCTTGAGACCCCGAAAGAAGGCAAAATATGGATTTGCTTAGCACAATGGTCATGATGTAGAAGTTTAAGGTAAATTTCTTGAATGGTTCCATAAGAAATAATTGATTCTTTCTATTCATTGTGGCCTTGACATTTGACCTGGTGACCTCAAAAGCAAGATATAGAACAGTGTTGCATAGCAGAAGCTTTAGGTCAGTTTGTTTAAGGCTGTTGTAAGACGTTTTGTGATAAATGCCCAACAATTACCCCTTTGTATGTGACCTTAACCTTTGATCTCATAATCTATGATCTACAAAGTAATATGTGCATTAGTTCGTTTGCCTAGTTTGAAGTTCATAAGATAGAAGTTTACAGTAAATTTCTTAAACAGTTCCATAAGAAATACATTGACAATTGATTCTTTCTATTCATTGTGACCTTGACAGTTGATCTGGTGACCCGAAAAGCAAAATATAGATTGGTGATGCATAGTAGAAATTTTAGGTCAGTTTGTTTAACAATTTTTGTAAGAGGTTTCTTAGAAATGCTCAACAGTTGCGTCCTTTTGTGAGAAATGCCCAACAACTGCCTCTTTTGTATGTGACCTTGACCTTTGACATGATAATCTATGACCTACAAAGTCATTAGTTAGTTTGTGGAGTTTGAAGTTCATAAGTTAGAAGTTTTATGGTCAATTTCTTAAACAGTTTTATAAGAAATACACTGACAATTGATTCTTTCTATTCATTGTGACCTTGGCATTTGACCTGGTGACCCGGAAAGCAAAATATAGATTGGTGATGCTTAGTAAAAGTTTTAGGTCAGTTTGTTTAACAATTTTTATAAGAAGTTTTGTGAGAACCGACAACCTATGATCTACAAAGTAATATGTGCATTAATTAGTTTGCCTAGTTTGAAGTTCACAAGTAAGACGTTTTTAGAAATTTCTTAAATGATTTAGTATGTAATCCAATGGAAACTACTGTTTTCATTATTAACTATGTGCATTACCTTTGAACTCAGGACCTTAATATTGATCAGATGCATTATTGTTGTATAAGGGTCTGTTTAACAGACAGAGGATTATAATAACACTATTCAATGATTTTGGTAGAAGTAAACCTCCTTTTTTGGCAGTTACCCAATTCGCAGTGGTTACCATGGTAACAGATGATTAAAATTACAACCATTATATTAAGTTAAAGGACATTTAATATTCTTAAGGTATGTATAATTTGAAGAATAATTAACAACAAATATAGCAACAGTAACACTTTTAAAAATTATGATGAAACAAAACTGATATTACTGATCATTTCTTGTAAAAAAATTTCAAATAAAGGTGTTTTCTGGGGGAAAAATCCATTAAAATCATCAATATAGTTAATAAATAAAGACATAGTCTTATATTACAAGAACTTAATTAATTTTTTAAAAATTTGTTATTAAGTAGTATCAAAGAAAAAATCTTCTGAACTTTGTACTTCTTGCCATGGTAAAATAAATAAAATGATTTATTTTAAAATATTGTAGTAAAGTAGCCAGTCCATTAGAGAATATGTGTGTGTATTTTCATTTCAATATGCCAAAAATTAAAAGAGATATCATTAAAAATATATGATAGGTCAAATTCTTGAAATTGTTTAAAAACAATGCAGCCTGATAAGGGTTAATATCAAACGTGAGAATACGTCAGTTTGATGCAAATTAATGTGTGTTGGGTATACATTATATAGTACTGTACAATACACCAATAATGAATACCAACCTGTACATTTTGGAGGAGCCCATCCAGACATGCACGTGCATCTTCCAGTACCTTCGTCACATTTAGATCCTTTACAGTTACCACATTTGCTAGAACAAGACTGACCCCAAAAGCCATCTGCACATGCTGTACAAAAACGAAATTTTTAAATGTTAACTACCATCATCATTTTGTGTACCATAAAATGGAATATAAAAATGAAACATTAAACCCCAAACAACACCCCCAACCCCCCCCCCCCCCCAAAAAAAAAAAAAGAAAGAAAAAACCCCACACACAAACAAACAACAAGAAACTTAAAATAATGCTGTCAGTGGTTTATTCAAGAAGTGATTAACTCAGTTTTAGTAAAAGGTCAATTCCAATACGTGTATATTCTGACTATGAAGTGTGTTATAATATTAGTAACCAATACATACATGTACAACGTCCAGTCTGTTTATTACAGGAAGACCCTTTACAATCTCCACATCTCTTGCAAGACTGACCCCAATATCCATCTGCACAGTCTAAGTATGTAAAGTAAAACACATTTATTACAATAATTAATGTTAAGCATTTTGACGGTTAAGATTTGCTTTCTAAATCTATAAAAGTCAGCCAACGCTTCTCTCTCTCTCTCTCTCTCTCTCTCTCTCTCTCTCTCTCTCTCTCTCTCTCTCTCTCTCTCTCTCTCTCTCTCTCTATCTATATATATATCTCTCTCTCTCTCTCTCTCTCTCTCTCTCTCTCTCTCTCTCTCTCTCTCTCTCTCTCTCTCTAACACACACACACAAACACATGCAATAATCACAAACAAACTTAAAGTTTGTTTGGTTAAAGACACCACTAGAACGCATTGATTTTTAATCATCAGCTATTGGATGTTGGTAATTTTGATAAATAGTCTATGAGTGGATTCCGATAGATTTTTCCATTACAAGCAATGTATATCTTCTGTTTTCTATCCCACGGTTGGACTAGATGCTAGAACACACAATATTGCATGGTCAGATGTGGGGTTTGTTTATTATTATTTATTATACTTTCGTTTTGTCTTGGTGTGTGTGTGAGTGTGTGTATGTGGGGTTTTTTGTGTGTTTTTTTTGGGGGGGGAGGGGGGATAAACATTAAAGAATATATATGAATTGTAAAACATGATTTCTGTGACACTTAATGCCGTCATTTGGGTTTATTAAATAGTTGTGTCACAATATCAGCTTTAATTTGACACATTTTGCAGTCTCATAGTAACACAACCATATCTGTTTAGGTTGCTATATATATAGAAAAACTGAATATTGGCTATGGATAAAAAATTGTAATATAGAAGGGAAATTTTATCTCAAATATAAGTACAAACAACGATTTTCATCACCATAACGGTTTTGTTATACAGATCATAAATAAAAATTAACATAATATTGTGTTGGTATAATTGTAGTAATATTTAGCAGTTGATGATAACATTGGTATATAACTACGTGTACAAATGGTAAATGTGATAAGAGATTCAATTCAGTATGTTAATACACGCGTATTTGTTTACCACGTAATACATGCTACAATTTCAATAGTATATAATAACCATGTATATCTGATTCAGAATATGTAATGAATAGCATCTTTCTCTTTTTTTCTGTTATTCATAACTGTCTTAAGATCAAATGTAAGAATATTTCAATGTGATGCTAATGCGGTATCTCAAAATGATTGTGTGTTGGGTATACATTATATAGTACTGTACAATGCATCAATAACGAATACCAACCTGTACATTTTGGCGGAGCCCATCCAGACTTGCACGTGCAACTTCCAGTAGCTTTGTTACATTTAGATCCTTTACAGTTACCACATTTGCTAGAGCAAGACTGACCCCAAAAGTCATCTGCACATGCTGTAATAAAACGAAAATTATAAATGTTAACTACCATCATCCTTTTGTATACTGTAAAATAGAATATAAAAATGAAACATTAAACCCCAAACAACTCACCCAACACAAGCAACAATAAAACACACCCCCAAAACCCAAAAACAAAAAGAAAGAAAGAAAAAACACACACAAACAAACAACCGAAAACTTAAAATAATGCTGTCAGTGGTTTATTCAAGACCTGATTAACTAAATCATTTTTAGTAAAAGGTCAATTACATGACTTGATATTGGTAAATCGTCTACAATACGTTTATATTCTGACTATGAAGCGTGCTATTATATTAGTAACCAATACATACATGAACAATGTCCATTCTGTTTATTACAGGAAGACCCTTTACAATGTCCACATCTCTTGCAAGACTGACCCCAATATCCATCTGCACAGTCTAAGTATGTAAATCGAAACACATTTATTACAATAATTAATGTTAAGCATTTTGACGGTTACAGATGTAATTTCTAAATGTTTAAAAGTCAGCCAACACTACACACTTTCTGTTTCTCTCTCTCACACACACACACACACACACACACACACACACACACACACATTATAAATCACATACACATAATAACAAAGTTAAAGTTTGTTTGGTTAAAGACACCACTAGAGCTCATTGATATTTTAATCATCGGCTATTGGATGTTGACCATTTTGACAAATAGTCTACGACAGGAAACCCCCTACATTTTCCCATTGGAACTAATTGTAATGTTCTATGTACCATCCCACAGAGAGAATAGCACATACCATGGACTTTAAAATACCAGTCGTGGTGCACTGGCTGGATTGAGATATATCCAAATGGGCCGGCCGGCGAGAATAATCATAAACAGACACGTACGCAGACAAAAACATACACGCAGAAACAAACGGGTATGGACAGACGCAAACGCACATAATCACACACTTGTGAAAGCACACATAACACACGTAATATCTATTACATACGTCAAATCGGTGATGGGAGGCAGATCAGTGCCCCCCCCCAACTATTGACATTACCGTCGTATGTTTAGAGTTCTGCGATGAACAATATTTAGGCTTTTTCGTGTTCCTCTTACAAAACATTACGAAATGTATGTTAGCGCATTCTCATACTAGAATACTCTTGAAGTAGGTGTTGCGTGTTTCATTATACATGTTAACTATGTCAGTAATGAAAAGCTACCTGCATATATAATTGGAGCCCAACCAGTCTAACATGTACAGCTTCCGGGGTTTTTTCATAGTTTTATTAAAAGGTCAATTACATAATTTGATATTGGTAAGTCGTCTCCAATACGTGTATGTACTGATTATGAAACGTGTTATTATATTAGTAGCCAATACATGCCTGTACATGTCTGTCCAGCCCATCCTGTCTCACACTGGCAACTTCCAGTCTTTTTATCACATGACGTCCCTTTACAATTTCCACATTTCTTGCAAGACTGACCCCAATATCCATTTGCACAGACTAAGTATGAAAAGCAAAACACAATTATTACATTAATTAATGTAAAGCATTTTGACGGTTAGAAATGTGTTTTCTAAATAGAAGTTAGCCAAAGCTCTCTCTCTCTCTCTCTCTCTCTCTCTCTCTCTCTCTCTCTCTCTCTCTCTCTCTCTCTCTCTCTCTCTCTCTCTCTCTCTCACACACACACACACACACATGCAATAATCACAAACAAACTTAGTTTGTTTGGTTAAAGACACCACTAGAACGCATTGATTTTTAATCATCTGTTATTGGATGTTGGTAATTTTGATAAATAGTCTACGAGTGGATTCCGCAACATTTTTCCATGGTTGGAATAGATGCTAGAACACGCAACTTTTGTTTTGTCTTGGTGTGTGTGTGTGTGCGTGTGTGTGTGTGTGTATGTGTGTTACTGTTGGGTGTTTTTTTTCTCCTTTTTTTGGGGGGGGGGGAATAAACATTAAAGAAAATATATGAATTGTAAAACATGGTTTCTGTGACTCTTAATGACGTCATTCAGGTTTATTAAATAGTTGTGCCACAATTTCAGCTTTAATTTGACACATTTTGCAGTCTCATAGTAACACAATCATATCTTTTTTGGTTGGTATGTACATATAATAATTGGATATTTGCTATGGATCAAAAATTGTAATATAGAAGAGAAATTATATCTCAAATAAAAGTGCAGACAACGATTTTTATCACGATAACGGTTTTGACATACAGATCATAAATAAAAATTAACATAATAATTATTGTCTTGGTATAATTGTAGTAATATTTAGCATTTGATGATAACATTGGTATATAACTGTATAAAAGTGTGCAAATGGTAAATGTGATAAGAGATTCAATTCAGTATGTTAATACACACGTATTTGTTTACCACGTAATACAGGCTACAATTTGTTATAGTATATAATAACCATGTATATATGATTCAGAATATGTGATGAATAGCATCTTTTTTTTTGTTATTCATAAATGTCTTAACCCGTAGAGTGCTGCAGACGTGTATGCACGTTCTAGGTCAAGTATTATGACGTCACATAGAACCGTTGTCATAGGGTCGCTATGGTTTGACTGATTTAATTTTTTTACATATGAAAACGTAAATGGATAATAGGTGCATGAAATCCTCAAAGATATAGACAGGTGAGAATCTATGTTTATTGCAAATTTAAAAAACAAATGCGTTTGTTTTTAATCTATGATGTTGCCGTTTTTATTCCTTAGTGTAGGCCTACCCATATGCTACAACGAACTGTATTATACACTGCTATATCACCAGAATTACAAGAACAGTGCAGTTTCACTTCAAAATATTACTCAAAGGTAGTTATATGAAACACGTTTTACTATAACGACTTGACGATGTCTGGTACCCAAAAGGACATTCGCGCCATTTTCGACAGCTGATCACGTGATGTCATTGTTGCCTCGTTTCCCCTTTCTCAATCGATTTTTAAAAAATGATTTGTTGATGTTATATCAGATGTTATAAAGCAGTTGATATTTATTACAAAAGTGGATCATTTGACAGCACAAGTACCACTTCCTTTTATCACGAAAGATGTCAGTAGCGCCAGTCTATCAACGAATATCAGTGCTGTGTTGTATTATGTTTCTTTTGGGGTTTTTCTTCTTTCTTTCTTTTTATTCTCTTTTGTTTTTTTTTTTTTTTTTTTTTTATGTACATGCATTATTAATTTATTATGTTATTATTGTGTAATTTTGCATGCGATAAGACCGGAGAGGGGATTGCTTTGAACTTCTTTAATTTTAGGAACCAATCACAACATCCGAACATGACATGTCACACACATATAATTATAGAGTGGCTACGCGCTGCATTTGCATTAGTTAATTAGATGTGGTTATGAATGTATACAGGCATTTTAACAAGGAGGAGAGTGGGGGGATCTTACTCTGACGAGTGCAGTTTTTAGGAGTCATACTTCGGAAAATATATTGGGGGGGGGGGGGGGAGGGAGTGGGAAAATGTCCTTGAATACGGAGGGGTTTCTACCTCAAAATCAGTGGCTTAGGCAGGATTTTGCATTATGGCACCTGGCAGCCAAGTAAACAATGATATCCAATATGCCACTGATCACACCTAAATTTCTGATAACGTCTGTAATTTAAGAGTAGTTATTACAGTAGTTGTAAATTAAGTGAAAACACTAATTAAACTGTGCAACTTACTATTTTTGAAGTAATGTCCATGCTCATTATGTAAAGTTAGGTGTCGAACAGCACGTGCGTGCTTGTACATGGTTAATAGTTCTGCTCAGCAACCATTAAACTGGTAGCTCGAACTGTAGGGGAACTGTAGAGTCATGATATATGTTTGGTTAATAGTATGACCAAGAACGGTAACTCTGGTTAATAGTTCTGCTCAGCAACCATTAAACTGGTAGCTCGAACTGTAGGGGAACTGTAGAGTCATGATATATGTTTGGTTAATAGTATGACCAAGAACGGTAACTCTATATAGTTGGTTTCGAGTTAGCAATAAACGCCTCGTGCACAAGTCAGTGTGGTCTCCAAGTTTGAGTATACAAACACAATATGGTGGCAGCGGTAAAAACTTGGTAAGCCCAACAAAATCCCCAAACTACAATGTTCCAGAATGAAGGTAATTTGGCCGGCGAAACTGTTCACCGCCATGCAAACCTTCCATTACCCAAACCGTTCGACAGCGTTCCGGCAAATTGGCCAAAATGGCGCCAACATTTTGATAGATACCGAACTGGATCGGGTCTCGCAACAAAAGGCAGGGAAGAACAGATTAGCACCTTTCTTTACGCAATAGGAGAATCAGCCGATTATATTCTATACACACTGACTATAGACGAAAACACAGCAACTTACGATGAAATTAAAGGTGCACTCAACAATTATTTTTGCGCTAGGAAAAACATTATTTTTGAGCGAGCTAAGTTTAACAAAAGAAATAAAAACCCAGGAGAAAATATTGATAGCTTTATACAAGACTTGTATAGGAAGGCAGATGACTGTGATTATAGAAATCTGAAAGAAGAGTTAATTCGAGACAGAATTGTTGTAGGTGTATTAGATGACACACTTTCTGAAGATCTGCAGTCATGACCGGCACTTACCTTGACAGATGCAGTTCAGTTAAGCCACTACTGAAACCAGAAAAGAAAGTCAACCTTTTATAAGGGACAAAACTCATGTTGGAACAGAAATCCAATATGTTAAACATCAAGGTAATTCGGGGTCAGCCTCTCCCTCTAATCCATCGAAAAGATACACGGGTAAAGCCCACACAGGTTCGCATGCGCATTCAAGTCCTTGGTCTGAGGCAACCAATTACAGAAGAAATTGCAAATACTGTGGGAGAGAACCACATGATAGAGATAGATGCCCGGCTAAGAATGCAGTTTGCAACAATTGCAAGAAGAGGGGCCACTTCAAACTTGTCTGCAGAAGTAGCAGAATAAATGGTAGAAAATCTGTAAATCAGTTGGATTACAGTTTCTCAGAAACCCAGAGGTCTCGGACTCTAATGAAGACGTCCTAGGTTATATTAATACTGTCCAAGAAGATGACATTTGGACTGCAGAAATTAAAGTTGATGGGGAACCCAAAGTGTTCAAACTAGACACCGGTGCAGCTGTTTCAGTTGTAGAAAGCTCATGGGCAAGAAAGCATGCTCTTACAAAATCGGATAGAATACTCCGTGGTCCAGGAGGCACGACTCTCAAAGTCCTAGGAACATTCGAGGCAACTCTTAAACACAAGAAAAGAAAGATAAATGAAAAGCTGTATGTTATAGACCATCAAACCTGCTCCCTTCTAAGCAGATCAGCGTGTGTAAAACTTGGGTTAATTTCACGCATTAATGACATATCGGGTCAATGACACACAGACTTCTCTAAAGAATTCCCTCAACTATTCAAAAGCTTTGAAAAACTAAATAAGTCGTACAGGATTTCTCTTCGACCAGATGCTCGTCCAGCTTGCATATATACTCCACGGAAAAGGAAATTGACCGAATGCTGAAAGAAGGAGTTATCTCACCTGTTACGGAACCTACCAGTTGGAGCTCGGGCATAGTCGTCGTTCCCAAACCTAGTGGATTGGTAAGTATCTGCGTTGACTTAACTCAGTTGAATAAAGCTGTTCAACGGGAAGTACATCCGATGTTCTCAGTGGACGAGAGCTTGGCAAAATGGGCAGGAAGCACCATCTTTTCAAAAACTTGATGCTAAAAGTGGATTTTGGCAGATACCCTTAAGTTGACATTCTCGACTCCTCACTACGTTTATCACACCATTTGGATGATACTGCTTTAATCGTCTTCCCTTCGGCATTAGTTCGGCAAGTGAAGTGTTCCAACAAACTATGTTAGAAATTCTGGTGGATCTCGAGGGTGTAATTTTTCACATCGTGTCCGATTGGTCTTGCAACGACTGCAGGAAGCAGGAATTACACTCAACGAAAACTGTGAGTTTTCAAAGTCATCAGTGACTTTTCTTGGACATGTAATTGACGAAAAAGGTATTCATGCAGACCCAAAGAAAATTGAAGGCATAACAAAATTCCCTGAGCCGACGACGGTAACTGAACTACAGCGATTTATGGGGATGGTAAATCAACTCGCAAAATTCACTCCTGATCTGGCTGATATTAATGAACCATTGAGACAGTTACTACACAAGGACACCCGATGGGTGTGGAATGAACCTCAGAAATCGGAATTTCAAGCAATAAAGAAGTTGCTAACATCCACACCAGTTCTCGCTCATTATGATATGAGAAAGGAAACTATTATTGCAGCTGACGCTTCAGCAAATGGCATCGGTGCTGTTCTCATGCAAGAACAAAATGCCATCCAGTCTGCTTCATATCCAGATCACTAAGTGAGATGGAAAAGAACTATGCAGTGATTGAAAAGGAAGCACTGGCGGTTACATGGGCAAGTGAGAGATTAAGTGATTATGTGCTTGAACTTGACTATCTGATTGAAACTGATCACAAACCACGTGTGCCACTACTCAGCACTACAGAACTTCATAAAATGCCACCTCGCATACAACGTTTCCGACTTCAGTTAATGTGATTTAACCCGAAAATCATTCATGTTCCAGGAAAGAACCAAATTGCAGCAGATGCACTGTCACGTGCCACCGTTGGTGAACTCTGTGAGATGGATATCGACCTCATCAATGACACAGCAGCATATGCTAAAGAAACCATCGAAATCTAACCTGCATCAAACAAAAAGCTGATGGAAATCAGAGATGCACAGAAAACTGACATCGAAATCACACAAATAAGAAAATACTGTATTAATGGTTGGCCTGACTACATGTCACAGTCTCCACTCCTGGAACAATATTGGATAAACAGGCCTCGTCTCACAATTGTTGATGATCTACTGCTGTACGATGATCGGATTGTAATCCCGAGGGAAATGAGACTGGAAATACTTGATCGACTCCATGAAGGACATCTCGGAATTACATAATGTCAAGCCTTGGCACGCTCATTGGGTTGGTGGCCATACGTTTCTGCAGAAGTTGAGGAAATGGTGAACAAATGCTGGGTGTGTGCAAAATACAGACCAGAACGAAAGGAACCTCTTTTCCCTTCCTCCTTTCCAGAACTACCATGGGCTAGAGTAGGTATCGATCTCTTTGATTTAAAGGGGAAAACTTATGTTGTGGTAGTGGACTACTACTCCAGATGGGTTGAATTTCGACACCTGAAAACACAAACAAGTGCAGTGACGAATGCTAAATTAAAAAGCATATTTGCTGTCCATGGAATACCAGATGTTGTCATCTCAGACAATGGGCCGCAATTCTCCAGCCAGGAATTTCAAGAATTTGCAGTGCAGTACAATTTCACACACACAACAAGTTCACCTAGGTATCATCAAGCTAACGGAGAAGCAAAAAGAGCTGTTCAGACAGTGAAGAAACTTCTCAAAAAGGACAAAGATCCCCACTTAACACTGTTGATGTATAGAGCAACACTGCTAGACACCGGCTTATCCCCAAGCGAAATGTTAATGGGTAGAAAACTAAAAACTAAAGTCCCAGTCCTTCCAAGCAATCTGTACCCAAAGTCTTACAACATGACACAAATAAGAAACAAGGAAGATAATAACAGGGAAAAACAACATCAACACTACAACCATCGACATGGCGTTCGAGAAGCGACACCACTAGAATGCCTGTCAAAATGTCTTCATCAAAGACATGAACAAAGCAGGGGAAGTAATTGGAAAACATCACAATCCCCATTCTTCTATCATCAAGACGGACTCTGGCAACATTCGTCGCAATCGTTGTCATATTGTAGCTACTTTGGATCAGCCATCAATGGCAATGCAAACACCATCACATCACCATTTGAACAGTGATCCAACTCCAAGCACTGAACAACAGCCACGTACTATACCTATGTCAGCACCTACATTTGTTGACACTCCGATACCATCAACCAACTTGGTCGGATAGACGTGTGAAGAAACCTGACAAACTTAACCTATAGTATAAGTTAATGTTGCAGGTTGAAACTAACATTAACAATAGATGTGTGAAGAAACCTGACAAACTTAACCTATAGTATAAGTTAATGTTGCAGGTTAAAACTAACATTAACAATATAGGTATACACACTCACTATTAATGATAATTATAGTGTTGTTTAGGCTTAATGTTTACTTGAAGTCTTTTATACAGGCAGTATAGATGGTGAAAGTGTTTATTTAAAGTCCTTTACACAGGCAACAGACAGTTTCAATATTAGTTAGTTATTTATGACTGTCTATGGACACAGAAGACAAAAACAATTACACTTTTATAAGTAAATTTATTATACTTAGTAACATAAAAGAGGAGGTGTAAGATAAATATTAAAGGTGGGTATAAGATAAACTTAAAGGGGTGCTGGTAGATCGATTTTTTTTTTTTATTATTTAACAACTAGAGCACATTGATTTTTTATCTTATCATCGGCTATTGGACGTCAAACATATGGTCATTCTGACACTTTCTTTTAGAGGAAAGCCGCTGTCGCCACATAGGCTACACTTTTGTGACAGATCGAGGGTGGAAATTATTTTGTAGGGGTTCGGGGGTATACTCCCAGGTAATCGTTTGAAAACTAGATGGCCTGAAATGCAATTTCCTGCATTCTACAAATAAAATTCATCTTTGCCTTAAGATATACTACAATATATTACTTTGATTAATAATTATTGTAGTTGGGGGGGGGGGGGGGGGGAGACTAAAGCCCTGTCTCCGCCGTTCCTGTTTACGTAACGCTATCAAAGAGAGGGGGAATCGTGGAATGCGTTTCTATACCGTTTTTGACCGAAACATATCAGGTTACTATATCAGTGTAACAGGCTCACTGAAGCTCGTCTGTTACACTGTTGTATAAACCTTGCCAAATAACCACGATATCAAAACGTAGACACTTGATATTCTATATTTTATTGCGAGGGTGGTCTCACAGAAACAAAACGTTACATGAGAAAGCGGGGTATTAAAAGTGCAAGATTTTGCATTACTTATTGTTGATCTACATAATAATATACTTCTTTGTACAAGCAAGCCTAATATGCACTATAAAAAAAACAAATTTGGCGGGGGGGGGGGGGGGGGGTTGCAGCCCCTGCCTACGTCCCTGTTAATGCCCATGTTCCTCCACGGGTGAAGTGGGTTCCAAGGGGATTTTTTCATAGTCTATCTTTAGTCTTGCTGATTTTTGACAACCCAAATTTGGGATGGGGCAACCCACGCTATGTATGTATGTGTTTATGATTGTATAAAATGTAATAGTTAAAAAAAGGTTTAATTAGGGGGCGTGAGTCTGTGTCACACCCACACACACATACACCCCACTGGTTTGTTAAATAGTTTGGTAGTCACAATGAGCAAAATATGACCTTGCCCTTTGACCGGGTGACCCCCAAAAGCTAGATCGTCATAAGTCATAAAGTAGAAGTTTGATGTTAGTTTGTTAAACAGTTTGTAGGAAATACATTGTCAATTTGTCTCCTTGACCTTTGATCTTGAGACCCCGAAAGACGGAAAAATATGGATCTGCTTAGCATAATCGTCATGGTGTAGAAGTTTAAGGTCATTTTCTTAAATGGTTCCATAAAAAATAATTGATTCGTTCTATTCATTGTGACCTTAACATTTGACCTGGTGACCTCAAAAGCAAGATATAGATCAGTGTTGCATAGTAGAAGTTTTAGGTCAGTTTGTTTAAGGCTGTTATAAGACGTTTTGTGATAAATGCCCAACAATTACCCCTTTGTATGTGACCTTGTCCTTTGATCTGATAATCTATGACCTACAAAGTAATATGTGCATTAGTTAGTTTGCCTAGTTTGAAGTTCATAAGATAGAAGTTTTACGGTCAATTTCTTAAACGGTTCCATCAGAAATACATTGACAATTGATTCTTTCTATCCATTGTGACCTTGACATTTGACCTGGAGACCAAAAAACCAAAATATAGATTGGTGATGCATAGTAAATGTTTTAGGTCAATTTGTTTAAAAAAAAATCTACCATGGTTACCATGGTAACATAGGCTTAAAATTCCAAGCATTATATTAATTTAAGGACATTTAATATTCTAAGGTATGTGTAATTTGAAGAATAAGTAACAAAAATGTAGTAACAGTAACACTTTTAAAACTGTAACACTTTTAAATAAAGGTGTTTTCTGGGGGTAGTTAATGCATTAAAATCATCAATATAGTTAAAATTAAAGATATAATTATATTAAACAAAACTGAATTAGTACTGATCATTTCTTGCCATTTTTTAGTATCAAATAAAGGTGTTTTCTGGGGGTTGTTGCCATGGTTACATAAATAAATAAATAATAGTACTGTACAATGCACCAATAACGAATACCAACCTGTACATTTTGGCGGAGCCCATCCAGACTTGCACGTGCATCTTCCAGTACCTTTGTCACATTTAGATCCTTTACAGTTACCACATTTGCTAGAGCAAGACTGACCCCAAAAGCCATCTGCACATGCTGTAATAAAACAAAGTTATAAATGTTAACTACCATCATCATTTTGTGTACGATAAAATGGAATATAAAAATGAAACATTAAACCCCAAACAACTCACCCAACACAAGCAACAATAAAATACACCCCCAACACCCAAAAGAAAAAGAAAGAAAGAAAAAAAAACCCACACACACAAACAACCGGAAACTTAAAATAATCCTGTCAGTGGTTTATTCAAGAAGTGATTAACTCAGTTTTAGTAAAAGGTCAATTACATGATTTGATATAGGTAAATCGTCTGCAATACGTGTATATTCTGACTATGAAGTGTGATATTATATTAGTAACATATACATACATGCACAACGTCCAGTCTGTTTATTACAGGGAGACCCTTTACAATCTCCACACCTCTTGCAAGACTGACCCCAATATCCATCTGCACAGTCTAAGTATGTAAAGCAAAACGCATTTATTACAATAATTAATGTTAAGCATTTTGACGGTTAGAGATGAGCTTTCCAAATCTATAAAAGTCAATCAACACCACACACACACACACACACACACACACACTATAAATCATATACACATAAAAAATAAAGTTAAAGTTTGTTTGCTTAAAGACACAACTAGAGAACATTGATATTTTAATCATCGGATATTGGATGTTTGTCATTTTGACAAATAGTCTACGACGGGAAACCCACTACATTTTCCCATCGGAAGTAATTGATATGTTCTATGTACCATCCCACATAGAGGATAGCACATACCATGGACTTTGAAATCCCAGGGGTAGGGCATTGGCTGGATTGAGATATACCAAAACGGGCCCACCGTTGGGTATAATCACAAACAGACACGTACACACACAAAAACAGACACAAACAAACAAACGGGCATGGACAGACGCAATCGCACATAATCACACACTTGTGAACGCACACATAACACACACACAAAGAAACACACACGCACAAACACACACACACACACACACACACACACACACACACACACACAGCAGCATCTATTACATAGTCAAGCCGGTGATGGGAAGTAGATCAGTGCCCCCATCCCCCCCACCCCCCAACTATTGATATTACCTACGCATGTTTAGAAATATGCGATGAACGATATTTAGGCTTTCTGGTGTTCCTTTTACAAAACGTTACCAAATGTATGTTAGCGCATTCTCATACTAGAATACTATTTAAGTCGGTGTTGCGTGTTTCATTATACATGCACACTATATCTATAATGAAAAGCTACCTGCACATATAATTGGAGCCCAACCAGTGTAACACGTACAACTTCCAAGGTTTTTTTTCATAGTTTTATTAAAAGGTCAAGTACATGATTTGATATTGGTAAGTCGTCTCCAATACGTATATATACTGATTATGAAACGTGTTATTATATTAGTAGTCAATACATGCCTGTACATGTCTGTCCAGCCCATCCTGTCTCACACTGGCAACTTCCAGTCTTTTTATCACATGAAGACCCTTTACAATTTCCACATTTCTTGCAAGACTGACCCCAATATCCATTTGCACAGACTAATTGTAAAAACCAAAACACAATTATTACATTAATTCATGTTAAGCATTTTCAAAGATAGAAATGTGTTTTCTAAATCTATAGAAGTTACCCAACGCTACTCTCTCTCTCTCTCTCTCTCTCTCTCTCTCTCTCTCTCTCTCTCTCTCTCTCTCTCTCTCTCTCTCTCTCTCTCTCTCTCTCTCTCACACACACACACACGTAATAATCACAAACAAAGTTAAAGTTTGTTTGCTTAAAGAGACCACTAGAACGCATTGATTTTTAATCATTGGCTATTGGATGTTGGTAATTTTTATAAATAGTCTTCGTGTGGATTCCGCTACATTTTTCCATTACAAGCAATGTATATCGTCTATGTACCATCCCATCGTTGGACTAGACGCTAGAACACACAACTTTCCATGGTCAGATGTGGGGTTTGTTTATTATTGTTTTTCTTACTTTCGTTTTGTCTTCGTGTGTGTGTGCGCGTGCACGCACGCGCGGGTATGTATGTGTGTGTGTGTGTGTGTGTGTGTGTGTGTGTGTTGGGTGTTTTGTTTCAGTTTTGGTTTGTGTGTTTTTTTGTTGTTGTTTTTTTGGGGGGAGGGGGCGGGATAAACATTAAAGACAATATCTGAATTGTAAAACATGATATCTGTGACACTTAATGACGACATTTCGGTTTATTAAATAGTTCTGACACAATTTCAGCTTTAATTTGACACATTTTGAACACAACCAAATCTTTTTAGCTTGGTATATACATAGAAAAATTTGATATTTGATATGGATAAAAAATTGTAATATAGAAGGGAAATTATATCTCAAATATAAGTGCTCCAACGATTTTCATCACGATAACGGTTTTGGTATACAGATCACCAATAGAAATTAACATAATATTGTGTTGGTATAATTGTAGTAATATTTATCAGTTGATGATAACATTGGTATATAACTACGTGTAAAAATGGTAAATGTGACAAGAGATTCAATTCAGTATGTTAATACACACGTATTTGTTTACCACGTAATACATGCTACGATTTGTATAGTATATAATAATCATGTATATATGATTCAGAATATGTGATGAATAGCATCTTTTTTTCTTATTCCTAAATGTCTTAAGATCAAACGTGAGAATACTTCAATCTGATGCTAATGCGGTATCTCAAAATTAATGTGTGTTGGGTATATAGTATATAGTACTGTACAATGCACCAATAACGAATACCAACCTGTACAGTTTAGCGGAGCCCATCCAGACTTGCACGTGCATCTTCCAGTATGTTTGTCACATTTAGATCCTTTACAGTTACCACATTTGCTAGAGCAGGACTCACCCCAAAAGCCATCTACACATGCTGTGATAAATCAAATTATAAATGTTAACTACAATCATCATTTTGTGTACGATAAAATGGAATATAAAAATTAAACATTAAACCACAAACAACTCACCAGACACAAGCAACAATAAAATACACCTTCAACGCCCAAAAGAAAAAGAAAGAAAAAAACACACACAAATAACTGGAAACTTAAAATAATCTTGTCAGTGATTCAAGAAGTGATTAACTCAGTTTTAGTAAAAGGTCAATTACATCATTTGATATAGGTAACTCGTCTGCAATACGTGTATATTCTGACTATGAAGTGTGATATTATATTAGTAACATATACATACATGCACAACGTCCAGTCTGTTTATTACAGGGAGACCCTTTACAATCTCCACACCTCTTGCAAGACTGACCCCAATATCCATCTGCACAGTCTAAGTATGGAAAGCAAAACGCATTTATTACAATAATTAATGTTAAGCATTTTGACGGTTAGAGATGAGCTTTCCAAATCTATAAAAGTCAATCAACACCACACACACACACAAACACACACACTATAAATCATATACACATAAAAAATAAAGTTAAAGTTTGTTTGCTTAAAGACACAACTAGAGAACATTGATATTTTAATCATCGGATATTGGATGTTTGTCATTTTGACAAATAGTCTACGACGGGAAACCCACTACATTTTCCCATCGGAAGTAATTGATATGTTCTATGTACCATCCCACAGAGAGGATAGCACATACCATGGACTTTGAAATCCCAGGGGTAGGGCATTGGCTGGATTGAGATATACCAAAACGGGCCCACCGTTGGGTATAATCACAAACAGACACGTACACACACAAAAAACCAGACACAAACAAACAAACGGGCATGGACAGACGCAATCGCACATAATCACACACTTGTGAACGCACACATAACACACACACAAAGAAACACACACGCACAAACACACACGAACACACACGCACACACACACACACACACACACACACACACACACACACCAGCAGCATCTATTACATAGTCAAGCCGGTGATGGGAAGTAGATCAGTGCCCCCATCACCACCCCACCCCCCAACTATTGATATTACCTACGCATGTTTAGAAATATGCGATGAACGATATTTAGGCTTTCTGGTGTTCCTTTTACAAAACGTTAGCAAATGTATGTTAGCGCATTCTCATACTAGAATACTATTTAAGTCGGTGTTGCGTGTTTCATTATACATGCACACTATATCTATAATGAAAAGCTACCTGCACATATAATTGGAGCCCAACCAGTGTAACACGTACAACTTCCAAGGTTTTTTTTCATAGTTTTATTAAAAGGTCAAGTACATGATTTGATATTGGTAAGTCGTCTCCAATACGTATATATACTGATTATGAAACGTGTTATTATATTAGTAGTCAATACATGCCTGTACATGTCTGTCCAGCCCATCCTGTCTCACACTGGCAACTTCCAGTCTTTTTATCACATGAAGACCCTTTACAATTTCCACATTTCTTGCAAGACTGACCCCAATATCCATTTGCACAGACTAATTGTAAAAACCAAAACACAATTATTACATTAATTCATGTTAAGCATTTTGAAAGACAGAAATGTGTTTTCTAAATCTATAGAAGTTACCCAACGCTAATCTCTCTCTCTCTCTCTCTCTCTCTCTCTCTCTCTCTCTCTCTCTCTCTCTCTCTCTCTCTCTCTCTCTCTCTCTCTCTCTCTCTCTCTCTCTCTCACACACACACACACACACGTAATAATCACAAACAAAGTTAAAGTTTGTTTGCTTAAAGAGACCACTAGAACGCATTGATTTTTAATCATTGGCTATTGGATGTTGGTAATTTTTATAAATAGTCTTCGTGTGGATTCCGCTACATTTTTCCATTACAAGCAATGTATATCGTCTATGTACCATCCCATCGTTGGACTAGACGCTAGAACACACAACTTTCCATGGTCAGATGTGGGGTTTGTTTATTATTGTTTTTCTTACTTTCGTTTTGTCTTCGTGTGTGTGTGCGCGTGCACGCACGCGCGCGTATGTATGTGTGTGTGTGTGTGTGTGTGTGTGTGTGTGTGTGTGTGTGTGTTACTGTTGGGTGTTTTGTTTCAGTTTTACTTTGTGTGTTTTTTTTTGGGGGGGGGGGGGGGGGGCGGGATAAACATTAAAGACAATATCTGAATTGTAAAACATGATTTCTGTGACACTTAATGACGTCATTCCGGTTTATTAAATAGTTCTGACACAATTTCAGCTTTAATTTGACACATTTTGAACACAACCAAATCTTTTTAGCTTGGTATATACATAGAAAAATTTGATATTTGATATGGATAAAAAATTGTAATATAGAAGGGAAATTATATCTCAAATATAAGTGCTCCAACGATTTTCATCACGATAACGGTTTTGGTATACAGATCACCAATAGAAATTAACATAATATTGTGTTGGTATAATTGTAGTAATATTGATCAGTTGATGATAACATTGGTATATAACTACGTGTAAAAATGGTAAATGTGACAAGAGATTCAATTCAGTATGTTAATACACACGTATTTGTTTACCACGTAATACATGCTACGATTTGTATAGTGTATAATAATCATGTATATATGATTCAGAATATGTGATGAATAGCATCTTTTTTTCTTATTCCTAAATGTCTTAAGATCAAACGTGAGAATACTTCAATCTGATGCTAATGCGGTATCTCAAAATTAATGTGTGCTGGGTATATAGTATATAGTACTGTACAATGCACCAATAACGAATACCAACCTGTACATTTTGGCGGAGCCCATCCAGGGTTGCACGTACATGTTCCAGTACCTTTGTCACATTTAGAACCTTTACAGTTACCACATTTGCTAGAGCAGGACTCACCCCAAAAGCCATCTGCACATGCTGTGATAAATCAAATTATAAATGTTAACTACCATCATCATTTTGTGTACGATAAAATGGAATATAAAAATTAAACATTAAACCACAAACAACTCACCAGACACAAGCAACAATAAAATACACCCTCAACGCCCAAAAGAAAAATAAAGAAAAAAACACACACAAATAACTGGAAACTTAAAATAATCTTGTCAGTGATTCAAGAAGTGATTAACTCAGTTTTAGTGAAAGGTCAATTACATGATTTGATATAGGTAAATCGTCTGCAATACGTGTATATTCTGACTATGAAGTGTGATATTATATTAGTAACATATACATACATGCACAACGTCCAGTCTGTTTATTACAGGGAGACCCTTTACAATCTCCACACCTCTTGCAAGACTGACCCCAATATCCATCTGCACAGTCTAA